>NC_090021.1:144856073-145156073 GCF_037176765.1 Anolis sagrei
AAGCATGTTTAATTTATGTCTTTTTAAAAGGAGAGGAAAATATGTGTTTGTTATATGCCCCTACATTTTTCGCTTGACTTTTTCATAGGTTGAAGCAAAGTCCCTAATTTTGGCCCCAAAACATGTCCTTGACTTGTACATGAGGTTGATTTATTCTCGAGTATATGCAATATGTGTATATTTTGTGTGTCTGGAAGTAATGCCTCCTACAGTGACGGCAAGTGACAAAAATGTGTATTCCCACAATTTTGGGTGAGGTAACAACAGATGGAAACTCCCCATCTGTTGTTCCTCGGATCCCATCCTGGGAGAAAAGAAGGATATAAATCCAATAAATAAATACATTTTGATTTGGAAATCATTTGCTAATTATGACTATTTTTGAAAGAAATATCAGGGGGGATAGATTTCCACTCCAACAGTTCAAAACTGGCTTGTGAACAAGGTTTCAACAACTCTAAAAAAAATTAAAACTACTCCAGGAGCACTTTTAGTTTCAATTGTATCTGAATGAGGCTTGTCAGCAGAATAAAGAGAGCCAAGGACAAGCTAAGTTAACATTTCCATTGCCCGATTGGTTAAATTTAGAACACTCAAGTGTAACACACAAATACATACAATTCTAACAAATTAAGAACACAAAAATGTTACACATGTTTAACAGAAAAATGAGATTTCCTTTGCCAATGCTTGATTATACTTCTTAAGAATCAAATAGTTAACTTCAAGATTAATTCTCCTGCCAGATTACAAATATTTCCTATAGTTGAACTATCCGAAGCAACAGCACTTAAAACTGGCTTCTATGATTTCAAATCAAAAATAGGGGTGCAAGTTTCTTTTATTCTAAAACCTTAAGAAATAGTTGGAAATTCACAAGTGGTCAATTTCTCTGAAACATTCTTCACCAAAAGCTCTACATGGGTGTGTAGCTTGTGAATTAGGGAACAGTTTTTGACTCCAAGTTTTCAACATCTTGGCCCAAGTATTTATGTAACATTTTCCACCCAGGAGCATGTGCCAAGAATCCATGAATGGCAAAGACCTATATAAAGCCACCCACGTTCCTAACCAGTACACATTGAAATGAGGTATTTGTTAATACTCTTTCATACATAATGGTGCCATACTTTCACTGACCCAAGGAAGTGGACTGGATTCGAGCCTTGTGACACAAATCACGAATCGGTCCGGAAATACACGCAACTCTGTAAAATAAGAATGTGCAAAGATATCATGTACATGCTCAGATATTTTCCCCCTTTGGCAGTGAAACTTTTTGGTCTCCAAAGTAACTGATCAGTTATGTTTTAACAAACATTACATTTTGTTTTTTTCATTCAAAGCCAGATTTCCTTCCCTATTTACTCCTATTTGGATCGACAAGAACACTCCAGCAGAATAACCCTAAGGAGGATTTTTAAACAATCTAGTAGATTAAGAAAATGTTTTATAAGTAGGACATTATTCTGATCACTGGTTGTTTTTTTAAGCTTAACTCTTAAATATTCTGAGTGGTTTGTTATGTCTGGCAATGTAACACTTGATGTCACATCCTTGCAGAACTCCTAGGCTTAGGAAAGCATGAAACACAATAAGGTCCAATGACATCAACATGAAAGCAGCTTTATAGAAGCAGCCTGAACAAAAGTACGTTCTTGCATCCACTTGTAGCACTTTTTAACAATAGGCCTGACTCACATGGCAACCTCTACTGAATCACTGGCCAAAGACTCGATAAAATGCTGAGTCTTCCCACTTTGCCAATGTGATGTGCATAATCCATTTCTCTGACTGCAGTTTGAAAAAAAAACTTTGGAAAATTCATGAGTTAGCATATATGGAGCACTATCATAGCACAACTATTTGTCCTGATCTGGTAAACATACGTGCAACCAAATACATTTCAGGGTGTGGGTTGCCCTTCAGGACCAGACTGTTGGCACATAATGAGATGCCCCACATATGGAACAAACTCTGCTTTTAGTGCCAAGAAACATTGTCTCTCTGATCTAGAGATACCTGCAGAAAAGACATCCCTGCACACTTGGTGCTGCTTATTGGCATATTCCCACCCCACTCCCTAATAAATAAATTCACTCATTTATTTAAAAGATTCATATCCTATCTTTTGAATGCGCCTCAAGGCAGTTTACAAGAGATTTAATCACATCCAAACCCACACAGCAGCTCTTCATCTTCCCTTCAGCAAATGCAGCCAAGTGTTTTCTGGCAGGGAGCAATAGGGAAGTGAGTTCCTTCAGCTGCTCCTATTCTGGCTGATGGGTGGGACTAGTCTCCTCTTACTGGGATATTTTTTGTGGAAGGTTGTAGGGAGCAGGGGATAGAAGGGTTCCCTTTACACTACATAGTTGTAGCACGATGATTGCTTTTCAACTATGGTGGGAGCTTGAAATTCTCAGGTTAATTTTCCATTTTATGAAGTAAAGCTGAAGCATTTTCTGCATTCCTCTGTAAACACTGCACTTTGTTCCTAACAGAACTGTGTAAATGAGTGGCATTCAGAAACCTTTTTGTTGTTGTTCATTTGTTCAGTCGTTTCCGACTCTTCGTGACTTCATGGACCAGTCCACGCCAGAGCTCCCTGTTGGTCGTCACCACTCCCAGCTCCTTCAAGGTCAATCCAGTCACTTCAAGGTCAATCCAGTCACTTCAAGGATACCATCCATCCATCTTGCCCTTGGTCGGCCCCTCTTCCTTTTTCTTTCCATTTTCCCCAGCATCATTGTCTTCTCTAAGCTTTCCTTTCTTTTCATGATGTGGCCAAAGTACTTCATCTAGGCCTCTACTATTCTTCCCTCCAATGAGCAGTCAGGCTTTATTTCTTGAAGTATGGACTGGTTGGATCTTCTCACTGTCCAAGGCACTCTCAGAACTTTTCCCCAGCACCACAGTTCAAAAGCATTTATCTTCCTTCGCTCAGCCTTCCCTATGGTCCATCTCTCACATCCGTAGGTTACTACGGGGAATTCCATTGGTCGGCCCCTCTTCCTTTTTCCTTCCATTTTCCCTAGCAACTTTTTACTGTTGCCAAATTTTTGTGACCCCAACATTGAGCTAAGAGAACCCCATTTGGGGCTACGTCCTACAGCTTAAGAAGCAGAGCCCCAAACAACAAAATGACAGCTTACCACTATTTTGTTGTCCCCAAATGCATCGTAGATTGACCCATCTTTTGACAAAGTAGGCTTCAATGTAAAAGTCATCAGCTACAACAGAAAAGGAAGACAGGTTTATTTGATCTTCTTGCTTTCACATGGATGTCACAGATTTATGAGGAAAGGTATCTGGACCAAAAAATCATACATACATACTAAAGGAAATTAAAATACACCAAGTACACAATACACGGGAGGAGGGAAAAGATTTGTATTGACCATTTTAAGATCAATCGCCCAAACAAACATAAATTAAAACAAAAATAAGTAACAGTTGAAAGAGAAGATGGTTAATTCACTATCATTTCCCAAGAAACTTAGGATGCAAAGGGATATTGTAGCACCTTAAGGAATAATTGAGGGAACAAACACAAGCTTGCATAGATCAAGTCTACCTCCTCAGATAATAATAAATAATAAGCTTTATTTATACCCCGCCACCATCTCCCCCAACGGGTGGCTTACATAAGGCCAAGCCCAAACAACAAATTACAATAAAATAAAATGCAAATCACAATAAAATAAACGACATATACAATAAACAACATATACAAAACATTAAAAAAAGCAGTAAACCAAACACAGTGACAGTGAGCGGGCCGCATGTACATAAAATGATTTAAAAACTCAGGGTGAGATAAAGAAGCAGAATTATTTGTAAGGGGGAAATTGTAGAGAGACAGGGTGATAGACAGACTTTTGTACAAGGGAGGGGGGGTGTACTCCTAGTACAAGAACATTGAGGGGAGCAATAGCTTAAGCTTATGTGACTACTCTCCAAAAGCGCAATGGCAGAGCCAGGTCTTGAGATTCTTTTTAAAGGTTTCTAAGGTAGGGGCTTTCCTAATCTCTCCGGGCAATGAGTTCCAGAGTCGGGGGAGGGGGGGGTGCAGAGGAGAAGGCTCTCTCTCTTGTACCCACAAGGCAAGTCTGAGAAACTGGCAAGGGTGAAAGGAGGGCCTCCCCCGAAGATCGGAGAGTTCGGGCTGGTTCATGGAGAGAAATAGGATAACGAAGGTCGGCGGGTCCCAAACAGTTTAGGGCTTTATAGGTAAGAACCTGTACCTTGAATTGAGACTGGAAAATGAACGGCAGCCATAGGAGCTCCTTAAACAGGGGGGTTGACCGCTCCCTGTAAGTTTCAGGTTTCCTAAATTGATTTAATGTATAAAAGCTTATGCTACTGACTTCATTATCTAACTTAGTCTCTATAGGGCTACAAAATCCCTTTGCATACTATATTCCAGACAAACATGGCTATGGATTTGAATGTTATATCTTAGTCAGGTAGTGAATGATCACTGTAACATAAGTCACAATATGAAAAGCAGATTAAAGAATTGTGAGGCCATTTCTAAAAACAAAAATAAAATTACAGGGAAATATAGTCAGCCATCTTCATCGCAGCACTTGCTGTTGGCACCTGATGAACTAGCTGTTTTGAGCATTTATTTCAGGCAAACAAAATTACTGCAAAATAGAAGGGTTTCCCATGGCCATTTCTTTATTTATAAAACATTCTGTTTTGTGAGCAACTCAATCAGTAAACAAATTGAATGGCACACAGTTCATGCTTCTTGAGTGGAATTTTGCACGAAACCACTCCTATATTTCATATGTATTTAAAGGAACTAATTTGCATGTCACTTACTTTACCCCACTATAACATCAAATTAAATATCATTAAGAAACTCCAAGCTTATCTCAGATAAGTACAGTGATAAATAACACCCACTGTGTTTACTGAAACACTTGTTTCAATCACAGAGATGACAGACTACATGATACTTCAACCTGCTCTATTTTAAAAGAACAGAAATTCAACTATCAAGTTTCCTTGATGTTTCAGTGATATCCATAGAGCCATCTTCATTCACACTTTGTCTCCCATTAGGGCCAAATTGTGATTAAAGGTATATAATGGATATCTAGCCTTTAATCTCATTGAAAAGGTTCTCAAATTACCTTTCACCAGAAAGCATTATCCTACCCCTCTTCGTCTACTTCGTGTGTTCCCTCACAAACACCTTGACACAGGAGGTAGTTTTAGTCTGGAAAGCTTACAACGAGCTTGGACAAATGGATTTAAACATTTCTCTCTGTAATGAAATGGATTAATCTGAAGATTTGCAAGGGCAGGTTGAGTATCACTTATTCAAAATGGCTGGGACCAGGATTTTGGAATACCTCTATTGGCATATACATACATAATGAGATATATTGGAGATTGCACCCAAATCTAAAAAATGACATTCAGTAGTTCCCAACTGTTGGTCCTCTAGGTCTTTTGGACTTCAGCTCCCACAATTCCTGACAGCTGGTAAGTTGGCTGGGATTTCTGAGAGTTTAAGTTCAAAACACTTGGAGGACCAAAGGTTGGGAACCACTAATATAAACCTTATACATATAGTATTTTAATAATATTGTGCACACAACAAAGTGTGTGTACATTAAATAATCTGAAAATAAAGGTGTCACTACCTTACCCACCCATGTGGACAATTTCCAATTTGGAATGCAGAATATTCTTCAGAAAAAGAGGTTTTTTCACAGAATAGTTCCTGTGCAACATTTTGGGACAGTCAAATACAGGAAGAATACTGCACGGGAATGCTCATTTTCTCCCACTGAACATGAAAAGCTAATTTATTTATTATCACATGCATGAATAAAATATTCAAGTTACATCACTAGACTGGAATCATCCTAAATCATTAACCATTGTAAATGATCACTTGCAAACCCTTCTTTCAGGGTCATTCTACTCTTTTTTATGTCCTTCTAATCAATGCCTACAAAGGCTTTGGAATGTCTACATTTAGTAAGTGTCCTTGAATCCTTCAGAGGTCTCTCTATAACCCTTCAACAATGTTGTTTACTGGTTTCACTAGCAAACGCTTTGCCTAATTTTTTGGAATTGCTTTCACACTCATCCCTAACTTCTCAAAAGTGTGGAGGAAAGGTTTTACTGTGGACAGCACCACCCAACACAGTTGGAAATCCATCTATCCGAATTCACATTCTCTTATCCCAGTGGTTCTCAACCTGGGGTCCCCAGATGTTTTTCGCCTACAACTCCCAGAAATCCCAGCCAGTTTACCAGCTGTTAGGATTTCTGGGAATTGTAGGCCAAAACACCTGGGGACCCACAGGTTGAGAACCACTGTCTTATCCCAACTGTGCTTTTGGATTTACCCAAATTTACACCAGAACAAAGAAAGTACCCACTTCCTATGTTCAGATAGAGAATTATGAAAAGCATAGCATTCCCCAATTCTTTTTCTCACCATCAATCTTCCTTTTCAGACCGTATACTCTCTGGTTGGGAGCCATTTTACTCCTTTTCTGTCTCTTCTAGAGACAGTACTCATAAAGTTAACACAGTTTACCATTACATTGCCGTTATATTTATTTTCTCCATAAAACACAGCTTCTCAAGAACTCTGATCCCATCTCCACTGCTCTCTTGTGTGCCTTACAAGTGAGCTCTGCTAATGAGACTATAAATAATCTGAGCTCTGGTTTTTTGTGGATAGTGCTAATTTTGGGGTCAGCTCTACTGACAAAGACTACATTTTGGAGGCATACAGCCAAGATCACATCTGATTTAAATTTCAACCTGTCGTTCTTGATTTGGAAGGACTTGCTCCCTGGACAAAGAAAAACAGTTTGCAGATGTGTACAGAGATGTGTGTCCTAAAGTAGTTGGCTTTCTCTTTTGTTCAAATCTACTTGTCCTGTAACAAACAACTCTTTCAGGATGTCGGTGTTGTAATGACAACTATACTTGGAAACTGTCTGCCTCCCTATGTGAATTCTTCAACTCCAGATTCCTCTTCTATGACTGCCTCCCCTAAGAAATTGGCACAAGTTGGCAGATCATAAAAATGCTGGCAGGCATTTTTATGGAAACCCATTTGAACAATCAAGCATTACTTTATTGTTCTAGGGTTAAAAATATCCACAAAAATAGTTATTAAAAGTTTCCATTAAGCTGGGTTTCTCATAGCTGCATAGAAGCTTGAGAGGAAAATATTGGGGGGGGGGGGGGGCATTTAAAAAGCTTTCCTCTGGGAGTTGGAGCTCATTCAAATGATATAAATTTCACTTGGAAAAGTGCCTCAGAAGTGACAACCATAGACAAAGACCTTCATCTCTCTGGTTTACACCCCTGTGCCTGGAGATTAGAAAATTAATACAGTGGTTAATCAACAGCCTCACTTTGTTGAGTTAGTGTGCTTAGCTGGAATGGCACTAAATGGCTCATATTCCAGCAGCAGACATTTTAGTTAAAGGAACACATTCTAGAAGAAACAGCCATTGTGATGTTTAGTAGTAAACATAACTAAGGGAGTTGGGCCACCATAAAGGCTAACAATAACCACTAATTTCAAAGTCCTAGATGGGCATTTCATTAGATCAGGGCTTTTTCCACTTGTGACCCCTTTTGGCTAGAGAAATGTTCACGTGACACTGAGTATATAGGTATATACAATAGATATAAAAATCAAATATTTATTGATAACAAATCTGCATTAGCAAGGCTTTCCAAACAGGCTGATTTTCCTTTTTATGAAGTACAGCTGAACCATCTTCTGCAGAGTCCACTATAAACATTGCACAACGGATTCGTGCAAATGTCTAGAACAGCCACTAGGTAATGTTCAGGAAACCTTTACTGTTGCCCAACTTTTGGGCCCCCAACATTGAGCTAAGACAACCCATCTGGGGTTGAGACCCACAGTGAATTAGATTGGGGCTGCTTACATTTTTTCCACTAACAATCTTTCCTCCCAATAAATTTCTACTCTATCCCCGGTATATATGTTCCTGCAGAGTCCACTGTAAACACTGGATGTTGTTGCTAACAGATTCCTGTAGAATCATAGAGTTAGAAGGGACCTCGTGAGCCATCAAGTCAAATCACCTGCCAAGAAGCAGGAAATCACATTCAAAGCACCCCCCGACAGATGGCCATTCAACCTCTGTTTAAAAGCCTCAAAGAAGGAGCCTTCACCACACTGTGGGGGAAAGAGTTCAACTGCTGAACATCTTTCACAGTTAGGAAGTTCTTGTAAATGTCTAGGTGTCATTCAGAAGCTGTTTCCACATTTTTCAGTATCCCCCAACATTGAGTTAAGGCAACTGCATTTGGGATCAGGACCCAGAGTTTAAAAAGCAGTGCATTCGATGAAATTAGTAATCACTTACCTAGGCTGCTCATTATATGTGTCTAAAAGGAAGGCCATGTGTGATATAAAATCTTGAACCACAATAAATTAGTTACTGTTGAAAGCATCACAAACATTTGTGCAATGCAAGGTTGTATTTCTATGCTTCCATGGGGGAAATTGCTAAGAGAGAGGCAATTTCACCCTTAAGGCAAAAATTCTATTTATCATTTCAAGCAATATTGTTTTGCCCACAATTTGCATGTTAAAATAGCTATCCAGCAGCACATGATTCAGCATACAACAGAACCAACACTATGATGGATGAAGCACAGCACTGCAAGTGGTGGAATTTCCCCATCAGAAAGGAATTTTAAAAGAAGCAGAAGAGTAATCTAACCTGCTTGGGATGCCTTCACAGTCCCCAGCCCCAGAGGAAGTATCATGATGTCAGGCTTCTCTGTTAAGCTACCTAGCAACACGTGTTTACTGAAGAACTCAACAATCCAGTTGACTTGAGCATCGAAGGCTGCCAGCAAGAGTCTGTGGTATGGCGAAGAACGGGGGAAAGCTGTCTCCCACGGCTATTAAAGACCATTCACCTGGGAGCCTGGGAAAATGCCTCTGAGCTGCGGAGTTATCTGGAGTAGCCTGGCAGGTGCTCCCTTCCCAGCAAAACCTGGCACCTGAAATAGCTCTGTGACTGAATCCAGCAAAGTTTTCTCAAAAACCACAAAACAGGACTGAAGAGGCCTGCCGTATTCTCAAAATGTTGTTTTGTACCTGACACTCCTGTGCTTCAGATCGTGAGGCTTTTGTTTTTCTTCCCCCCCACAAAGCATCTATTCCCCTTCCCTTTGCAACCTAGCAATTTTAGATTTCAAATAAGCCGTTACTCCATTTTTTATTTCAAAATATTCCGCTCTTATTGGAGGGGCTAAAATACTTGAATATCTAGATCAATGGGTAAAAGAGAAAGCACGTATTTTTTGAAGGCAAACTTGGTGGAAAAGCAAAAATAAATACTTGTCGGGAGCATACTCCGACTATTTCTTTATACAGAGAATGTATTTGCACGCATGAACATACTGATATTGAGCATGACTTGAAGATAATAGGTGCTTCCAATTATATCTAATCCCTTAATTATCCTTTTTCACTCAACATTTCAACAGTGAGTTTGGAGCTACAGAGAAGAGCTTTCATTTGAATTCTATACAAAAGTCAGCTTGAAAAGCTCAAGATGCCCAAAAACAGAGAGGAGAGTATACAGTGTGAGCAGTTTAGGAACATTAAGAAAAGCTTTATATGTTTCACATTAAAATTGATTAAAATAATTACTATGGATGCCTCCATGCCAGGCATGAGCACACTTCAGCCCTCCAGGTGTTTTGGACTTCAATTTCCAGAAATCCTAGTCAGGAATGATGGGAGCTGAAGTCCAAAACATTTGGAGGGCCAAAGTTTTCCCATGCCTGCTCTACACCATAGAATAAATTCAGATCGACATCACTTTAACTGCAGTGGCTCAGTGGTATGGAGTCTTTGAAGCTGTAGTAGAACAAGTTCTTTAGCCTTCTCTGCCTCATCAAACTACAACCCCATGATTCCACAGCATTGAGCTATAGCAGTTCAAGTGGTATAGAACTCCATTAATTCTACAGTGTAGATGCACCCTATTATCGAGTATTATAGTGGTTTTCAACATGTGGGTCCCCAGATGTTTTGACATCCAACTCCCAGAAACTCTAGTAGCTGGGAAACCGACTGGGATTTCTGGGAGTTGTAGGTCAAAACACTTGGGGATCCACAGGTTAAGAACCACTCTACTATTATATTATCTTCATGGGATTATATTTATTCCAATCCCCCTGTCTCCCCAATCACATCTCAGTACTTTTCACACAGCAGGATGAGAAACCTGGAAGTTAGAACCACATAAGTTTGAAAAAGTTCATGGGATTCATAAGTAACATGCAAATTTATTTATTTATTTATTTATTTTCGACATTTATATGCCACTCTTCTCACCCCGAAGGGGACTCAGAGTGGCTTACAAGATAGATAGATAGATAGATAGATAGATAGATAGATAGACACACACACACAATATTATTAACATAGCACCATATCAATATTATATATTACTATATTGCACCATACCATTATACTATATTAGTAATATTACATGTAACATAAAATATATAATTATAATATCATATGATTAGTAGTAGTATTATATTGTATTACATTATAATATTATACATATTATATGTATATACAATATATTATATTATATCATATTATTAGCATAGGACAGGAGACAAGGTGGAACTGTCTTCCTGGCCCCATCTCTCTGGTCCCAGAGCAGCAGTTATCTTGGACAATAACGTAGACAATAAATATCTTGGACAAGCCACTGTCTTAAACAGACTGCCCCCAATAACATAAAATCTTAGAAAATATTATTTAAAAATCTGTGTGCCCTGAGGGAATGCAAAAGAAAAGAAATTCAGGCGAGGCAGCTCCTTCAGGGATCACTAGAGGCCTGTTGGAAGCATTGGGTTAATCTTTCATTCTCCTCCATTACAGGAGAAAAGGCAGATGAAAAGAGGTGTACTGTGAATAAAAGCAGGAAAACAGGAAAATCCATGCCAAGGAATGAATGCCATATGCTTCTGAAGAATTCACCAACAGCCTAAGAAAATTTCACGGTTGGTTTTGCATTTTCTGTTTTCTGATTATGCTGTTTCCCTATATAATAGCATTGGCCAGAGTTGTTCATCAATGGAATATTAATGCCTTGGAGCATGGTAGAGTCTCCTTCCTTGGAGGTTTTTAAGCAGAGGCTGGATGACCATCTGACAGCAGTGCTTTAGATTGTGTTTCTCCATGGTAACAAGTTGGACTGGTGGGACTTTGTGACCTCTTCCAGTTCTATGATTCTATGACATGCTACCTTCAAACTCTTGATGAAAAACCTATATTAAAACACATTTTGAGATTAGTAAGTCAAATTCTCACAAAACAGTAGGTGGTAAATTTCTGTCCAGACTGGACCTCTCCAAACTGAAAGTGGGACTTTACATGATTAAGACAGAATATCCTTTTCACACATACTGTCACCACTAACAGCCATTTCAGCAGGCCATACCAGGGAATTTTTCAGCTATCTTTGTAACTTGGCTTCATGTATGCAATCTTCTCACTGACTTCATATTGCTGGAGGTAAGAGGTGTTGAACACCCACAGTTTGGTTGATTTAGTTCAGCATGTTGGTCAAAGCTGGTAAACGTTTACCCAACCAGCAGTCTTACAGCTAGTGAGAAAAAACTGAATGTGGGAGAAGAGCTTCTCGGAGTCTTTGGCATCTTCTCTCACCACCTAAGGCTGTCTAGCTGTGTTGAGAAGAAGCTATAAGGTGGTTCTTGTTTCTGCCTCTAAGGTGAATAGGCAGTTAAAAGCAGTTTCTGTTATTGCAGAAGTTAATTAAGATAGTTGTTGAGAGGAAGTAGATATATTTGATAATAATGATAATCATCACTTGAGAAGTTGGAAGTCAGTAGTGTTATGGGTTATAAAAATTATTATTATCTTATTATTTTTGTAGTTTAATTATTTTTTTTCCTAAGCATTGTTCACATATAAAACATTTTTTATGTTAATAAAGACATTTTAAAAAAACGGTTGTTGTAGGTTTTTTCGGGCTATATGGCCATGTTCTAGAGGCATTTCTCCTGACGTTTCGCCTGCATCTATGGCAAGCATCCTCAGAGGTAGTGAGGTCTGTTGGAACTAGGAAAAAGGGTTTAAAAAATACATTTAATACAGTTAAAAGCAGCATGATCTCACTCATATTCACAATTTTAAAAAATCCCAATTTTGGGGTATTATGATCAGAATCTCACAGCCTTGAGGATTCTGAGAATTAGAGCGCAAAAGAAGACTTATTTGAAATTTTTAATTTTAATTTTTTTAAAAGTGTTTTGCAAACTCTGTTCTTAAAATGTAAGGAAGTGGGAAAGTGGCCTCAGCATTCAAGAATCAGACATCATTGAGTTTTAGAGTTCAAGAAGTTTGAAAAAAATCACTTTAGGTCTCTTACATAAACAGCAGGCATGGGCAAACTTCAGCCCTCCTGGTATTTTGGATTTCAATTCCCACAATTCCTAACAGCTGGTAAACTGGCTAGGATTTCTGGGAGTTGGCGTTCAAAACAGCTGGAGAGCCAAAGTTTTCCCGTGCCTGATATGTGGTATTCAATCCAGCATGGCAGGGAACAGTGTACCGTAACTTACATTTTCCTAGCTCTGAGCAAAATTTGCATCTTGCATACAGCTTTATAGTGGAACTATGCTTGATAAGAATTAAAGGTCCTATACACTCAAACCACTAAAAAACAAAACAGTTCTTTCAGTGATCAGACTGTTAATGAATATGCTGCCATCTGAAGTTATTCTAAAGGCCAGATTCTACAAGATATGATTTGACAATACATTTCTTTGTGTAGACACAAGGACCGAGTTTCAACCCCCACCCCCAGCTGTCTGGCAGAGCTGGGCCATGCAATGAGTCTCAGAGGAGACAGAGAGGCAAGCCGCCTGTTGTACTCCTGATATCGGGAGGGCCAGGACTCTGTGTGGACATCTTCTCCAACAGGATTTTTAACCAAAGATCCACATGGGTACTTTGGCTGTGCTAGTCAGAAGATCTTCTGATGTATTATAATTACTATGAAAATAAGAGTAACTAGGGTGGGGGGCGGATCAGGTTTCAATTAAATTAAATCGCTAAATCAGAAAATGAAGGATGTTTCAAAATGATGGACCCAATTTCAAAGCAGTATATTTCACAGTGGCAACATGTTACAGTTACACAAAAGTGACAAATGGCTTAATGAGGGATTAAGTTATCATGTTTTATTAACCATTTTATAAATGCTCTTTGTGTCCTCCACCTGTTGTAAAACCTCAAATTCAAATAGGGTCCATTATTTTGAAACACCTTGGAATTTCCAGTATTGTCACTTTTAGCTTTCTACTCAGGCAACAGACCCCCAAATGTGAAGTCTTTTCTATATAACATACTAGTAAAATATGGGCTAAAAATACTACTGTTAAGTGGATTTGTAATTGGTTAAGTGACCAAACCTAAAGAGTGCTCACCAATGGTTCCTCTTTGTCCTGAAAAGAAGTGACTAGTGGAGTGCTGCAGGATTCGGTCCTGGGCCCAGTGCTATTAAACATCTTTATTAATGACTTGGATAAAAGTTTAGAGCAGCGGTTCTCAACCTGGGGGTTGCAACCCCCAAGGAGGTTGCAGGGACATTTACCGGGGGTCACGAAGCTGCTTCTGTTGGCCCCATCCCCTCTGCTACTCCAAAATGGCTGCCGGCTCCTGTGCGAGCCAAACAGCCAGGCACTCCTGGTTGGCTCCTCCTCCTCCTCCTACAGGGCTGCAGGGAGTCAGAAGGAGCTTGGAGGCAAAGGCCCACACGGGAGAAAGCACACCGCTCGGCCCTCACCCCCTGCCAAGCTCAGAAGGGGTGAGGGTAGAGCAGAAGGCTCCTCACTGCTCACCTCTCACCCTTGCCAAGCTCAGAAGGGACAACGGGTGAGCACAAGGCACCCCGCATGTACAAGGCCTTCCGGGCAGCCTTCGTCATTCGCCTCTCACCCACACCGGGCTCGGAAGGGATGAGGGGTGAGCAAAAGGCCCCCCACATGTACAAGGCCATCCGGGCAGCCTTCGCCACTCGCCTCTCGCCCCCGCCAGGTTCGGAAGGGACGAGGGGCAAGCGCAAGGTCCCCCACATGGCCAAGGCCATCCGGGTGCCCTTTTCCGCTCACTTCAATTCTATCATTGGTGGAGATCAGAATGCTCTTTGATGCCTGGTGAACTATAAATCCACACAACTGCAATTCTCAAAGGTCAGGGTCTATTTTCCCCAAACACCTCCAGCATTTTCTGTTGGTCATGGAAGTTCTGTATGCCAAGTTTGGTTCAATTCTATTATTGGTGGAGGTCAGAATGCTCTTTGATGCCTGGTGAACTATAAATCCACACAATTGCAATTCCCAAATGTCAGGGTCTATTTTCCCCAAACTCCACCAGTGTTCAAATTTGGGCATATTGAGTATTTGTGCCAAGTTTGGTCCAGATCCATAGTCGTTTCGGTTCACAGTGCTCTCCGGATGTGGGTGAATTACATCTCCCCCTAAATTAGTGTCAATTCCTCCCAACCCCTTCCAGTATTTTCCCTTCGTCATGGGGGTTCTGTGTGCAAAGTTTGGTGAAGGTCTGTAATTTGTGGGGATCTCATTGGGCTGTGGAAGTCAGAGCTGAATCGGTTGAAGGTTTCAAATCCCTTCATCCATTTGTCCATACTCCCCCAAACGTATTGTTTTTATCATTAATCACTAAGCTTTAATTATGTTCAGTTTGTAACAATGAAAATACATCTTGAATATCAGATATTTACATTACAATTCATAACAGTAGCAGTTATGGCGCAGCAACAAAAATATGGTTGGGGGTCACCACAACACGAGGAACTGTATTTAGGGGTCACTACATGACTGCCATATATAAATATGTAAAATGATGTCATAAATGAGGAGGGAGCAGGCTTGTTTTCTGCTACCCTGGAAACCAGTACTCAGAGCAATGGGTTCAAATTACAAGAAAGGAGATTCCACCTGAACATTAGGAAGAACTTTTTGACTGTGAGAGCCATTCAGCAGTAGAACCTCGGAGTGTGGTGGAAGGTCCTTCCTTGGAGGTTTTTAAACAGAGGCTGAATGGCCATTTCTCAGGGGTACTTTGATTGCGCTTTTCCTGTATGATAGGGGGTTGGACTAGATAGTGGTTGTGGTTTCTTCCAACTCTATGATTCCATATCTTTTTTGTATTATACATACAACAGGTGACAAAAAACAAAAACAAATTAAAGATCATCAACAACAAAGAAAACCATTTTCACCACCACCCACATACACACACCAAGTTGAAAAACTGACTTCCCAGTTTCCTAACAAAAGACAAAGAAATTCAGAAGTGTTTATTTCACAGATTTTATCTAACCACAGTATGTGAGAAAATGTGAAGCACCAGACACATATCTAAAATTTAACTGCAGTAAACAGTCCCGAAGACATGTTCTCAGCTAGGTTGAATGATGTAATATGGAAGGCAAGCAACTGTAAGGAAGCATGTTTGAGATTCATTCAATGAGATTTAGGATCTGATCCAGACTGAACACACCTAAAAGTAAACACCACTGAATGCATGGGGTTACTTCTGAATGGACCTGCATAAGATGCTACTATTGGCATAATAGCCTTCAAGCGCTTCCTATTCCACATTTTCCTTGAGATACAAGGTCTATCGCTTTTTGCATTTTTGTTGGCCAGTGGAGATAGCACTCTGTTGTGGACTGTTGTATCTTGCTACATGGCCAACAAAGCTACCCCAAGTATGTTATACAGATCCTCCCATGGCTGTTTACTTTCCACCCAGGAGCGTAAGCAATACACTACTTCCCCTGAGTGCTAGAAAGACATTCATACCACTTTCTTTCATGCATGAGAGGTGGTACAAAGTAACCGAAGGCAGCAAGAATTCTGCCAGCTTGAGTACATTTTCCATGTCTATCCACACTAAAGACATTCCATGGAGGTTTTCTGTTCTACCTACCTTAGAGTTTTTCTCCACATGATGCCAAAACATTCTGTAGTCTCATTTTATCATTTGGCGTATACATTTGCAAACCCACAACACACTTGATTTATTTACTTATGGAATGTATGCAATTTAAAAGAGAATATTCTTTCAAGGCAGCATAAAATAACATAAATTTAAAATGCCGTCCATATTTAAAAAAACAATAGGAAGGGGAAAACCAATGAAACAATGTCATTTAATTAAACCACACTATTCCATTCCAACTCAGCCAGTTATTCAGTTATGAGATGGCAGACCAAGGAGGAAGAACAGCAATCTGGTTCTCAGTTAAAAACAATCTGGAATTTAAAAAATAAAAACAAATAAAGAAATCAAATAAAGTTAAGAGCAATGGTTCTCAACCTGTGGGTCCCCAGATGTTTTGGCCTTCAACTCCCAGAAATCCTAACAGCTGGTGAACTGGCTGGGATTTCTGAGAGTTGTACGCCAAAACACCTAGGGACCCACAGGTTGAGAACCACTGTGTTAAGAGCTTGCTAAAAGGCAACAGGGAGAGACCTAGCCATATTTCGCAGGCCAGTAAGGTCCACTAAAAAGGTCCTCTTAGTGTTTGCTGCCTAACTTCCCTTCTCCTCCTGGCAGGAAAACACATAGGGTTTGTGGAACCAATCTTAATGGTTGGAGAGGTCCACATAGAAGACCCAGCTCCTCCACAAAATGCAGCTAGCCTTCTATGAGAACACAGCCTTTAAGCGTAGCAAAGGGGATAATCGTGCTGCTTCTAAAAAGTAAGGTTGGCTGGACAATATGAAACCCAAAATAGGAGAAGAGAGCAGTGCAAATACAGACGGGTGCAACTTCTCGTTTTTGTTCACAGGAATAACTGATAGCCCTCAGAAGAACAAGAAGAAAGCAACCAATTATTTCAGAAACACCCAATTTATCACAGCTGTCTTCATGTTTCCTGGAGGGATTCTTATCCTGTGGAAGTTATGTGGCTAGCGGAAAACAATACAGAGGCATACAAGGAGGAAAGAACAGCTTTGATCTATCTCTTTTTCAAATCAGCTCTACATATGCCTATTAGCTAATTTACTGCTAGAAATAGATCATAATATTGCCCCACTGATTGCATTTTTTAGGAAGGTAGTAGTAGCGGTAGTAGTTTTCTTATGGGAGGAATACCCCATAGTGATACCCAAGTTAACAGGAAGTTTGATGTTGGCCTAATTCATCTCCACTAACATAACATATTAAAATTCATAACAATTTTGCAGCTTTGGCTGTTTCAAAGGGAAGTGTATGACCACTGTGACAAAAAACTATTGTGATGAGACAATTAAATATGCAAAAAGCTAATTAAAAACCACTGAAGTTGAAATTAGTATGCTTATTTTTACAAGCAGCTACTACCTTGCAAAAACAAAGGAGCCTCTTTGGCGGATTCGACTTGCTTTGACTGACCAGGTCGTTTATGAGTGCTCAGGTATTGTGCCACTCTTGAATCAAGAGTTTCTTTGAGAAGCATGAAGATTTCCTGCAAGAGAATATATTTCCTGGTAGGTGATGATGTATTTTATAAAGTCTGCATAATCATGTATTTTCAAATATATTTATTCTGTGGAGAAATGTGTTATTTGCAAACATGGAAACAAGAAAAAATATTGCAATGGCAATCTTGATTTGGAACTTAATTCAACTTAATTAGAACTTATTTTACGATTATCGTTGTATTCTAAGGTCCCTTCTACACAGCAATATAACCCAGAATATCAAGGCAGAAAATCCCACAATATCTGCTTTGAACTGGGATATCTGAGTCCACACTGCCATATATCCCAGTACAAAGCAGATAATGTGGCATATTATTCAGCTGTGTGGAAAGGCCTAATACTTAAGACTACTATGACTGAAATATCTGAGAAAAAGTGGAGAGTGGGACAGAAGACAGAAAAGATAAAGATACAGGATAAAGGATCAATTGTTTGTTTGTCTCAAAGTAATCTTATATCTCTGGCTAGAAAACTATGCAACTAATTATTTTCTAGACATAAATCAACACCAAGAAACTAGGTTGGCAACATAGTGAAACAAAGAAGGCTAATAGTGGTGGTAGTGATCACTGGTCAACACACATTTTATGCCTCAAATGTTAGACCTTTTTCTGAGTATATTTGATCCACTGATTCCAAAACTGGCACTAGTTTTTCCATATCACTTCCAGTTTTTAAAATATAGAACACATGCCATATACAGTACCAGTCTTCACCTTCTCGCCCTAGGTGGCACAATGGGTTAAACGCTTGTGCTGGCAGGACTGCGGACTGAAAGGATCAGTGGTTTGAATCCGGGGAGCAGATGAGCTCCTGTCTGTCAGCTCCAGCTCCTCATGCAGGGACATGAGAGAAGCCTCCCACAGGATTGTAAAACATCCAGGTGTCAACCTTACAGATGGCCAATTCTCTCACACCAGAAGCAACTTGCAGTTTCTCAAGTGTCTCCTGACACGGAAAAAAAAAATCCTGCTCGCCCACAGCATAACCATACCTGAGAAATTAGAACTGATGTGTTCTTCCAATGCAATTTTTTGAATCAGTTCCCTAAATAACCCCAGGGACAGGACTAAAAAACAAGGCACCAAGAATTTGTATTTTTTGGGAGTAGGGGAAGCTGTGTAATATAGCACTGCAGCTTCAATTCAGTATTTAGAAATATGGTTATGCCTCCAAAGACAAAAGGGAGGCAAAGTTACCAAGGGTATGTAAACAGAAAATGTCAGAGTACTTGGATGTGAGTGATTTTCTAGTGTCATACTGTCTGTAATGCTAGAAATGTGAGGTCTGAGGAAAATTTCATGGTAGGGCAGTGAATTCTTATTTCTTGAGGCAATGTTCTCATTTTTGCATACACAGTCAGCTATACTGGGAGACTGGTGAACAGAAGCAAGTTACACTAAACGGTATTTCTTCATTGCAGTTGCAGATATCACATCTACACCCACCCGTAAAGTTAATGCAAATCTATACGACTGTGAACCAAAGGAGACAGACAGGTATTAACTCAGTATTGGACAAAGCTCTTCAACTGCCACATTAATGAGAACTTTTAATGGCATAAAGACAGATAAGACAATAGTGACAACAACTGCATGAAAGAATCAATGCTGATTAGGTACAATGTGCAATATCTTCAAAACTGAATAAACAAAGGCTGGCCTATGCTTCTTCCTACCCTTAACAAGTTTTTAAAACCACAGGTCATTGAAACTCACCTCTTTCTTATGATCAGAAAACCAAACATGGTCTTTATTGGAGTCTTGAGGCACAATGTGGACATCTACCAGCACCGCATAGTTCCCACACTAAAAGATTGGTGGGGGAAGAAGGGGACAAGATTATGAATAGGACATGATTCCTGAGTATCCTAGTTGAATCATAAATACAGTTAAAAATTTATCCTGGGATGCAATACAGTAGGCCTACACAACTTGTGGCCCTCCAGGTGTTTTGGACTTCATTAAGCTGGGTAGGGCTTCTGAGAGTTGGAGGCCCAAACATCTAGAGGGCCACAAGTTGTGCAGGCCTGCAATATATACTTATGGTGCTACATCTAAAGCCTTTTTAAATGTCAAAATAATCTTAATATTTAAGTATGGTCTCACATGCACAAGCAGTAGTAGTACTACTACCACTTCACCTAGCAACAGCCAATTTTCCAATAGCAACAGCCAATTGAGTGGCACCACAGAGAGCCACTTTCAACCTTTGTGCTACAAACAGACAGACAAATATACATACAATTTGACTTCTAGATATATAGATAAGCTGAGTATGTCTTATCCAACATGAATAAGTGTTTAGGATATCTGATTTTGCATGGGGGGTATTAACATATATATAATGTAACAATGCCCGACTGTTCACTGGAGGGAAGGATATTAGAGGCAAAGATGAAATACTTTGGCCACATAATGAGAAGACAGGAAAGCTTGGAGAAGATAATGATGCTGGGGAAAATGGAAAGGAAAAGGAAGAAGGGTGGACCATGGGCAAGATGGATGTTATCCTAGCTTGACCTTGAAGAAGCTGGGGTTGTCAATGGCTGACAGAGAGCTCTGAGGAGGACTGATCCATGAGGTCATGAAGAGTCGGAAGTGATTGAACAAATAAATAAGAACAAGAACAGCAACAATGTAATATCTTGGAAATGAGACCCCAATTGCAAGCAAGCCTCATGCCTTTGACTGCCTTGTGATGCCCACTAAGAAGATCATTGGGTTCCCATCAGTCATGCCCTACCATACCTCCAAGACAGTGGTCCCATATTCAACAGTGAATCCCTTTACTGTAGACATGGGCAAACCTCAGCCCTCCAGGTGTTTTAGACTTCAACTCCTATCATTCCTAACAGCCAATAAGCTGGCTGGGAGCTTTAGGAGTTGGAGTCCAAAACACCTGGAGGGTCGACGTTTGCCCATGCCAACTTTACTGGCTGTCATTGCTCACCTCATGTTTCTACATTGGAAGCAAAAAAAAAAAAAAAACCATTACTAACCATCAATTCATATTCATATGTACAGGAAACAACATAAAATTCAAGGTCCAAGAAACAAGCAAATCATGATGCAGTGGATGCTTTAAAAACCAATGAACTGTCTGCTCTAACTCACTATATAAAGTAGTCTAGCAGTACTATAAACCTGCATTTTTGTAGCTCTGAAGGAGCTCAGTGACTGAGGGCTACAGGGGGGATATCAGCAAGACATGCCTTTCTGATTTAAATTACAGACCACTGTTGCATTCCCACAGCTTGGGGCAAAGATCAGGATGTTGGCAACCCTTTTCACTTCAGTAGTTGGGAGAGATACCTACAGGAAGATTTTATGCTGATGAGGGATTTCAACTACGCAGGTTCATAAGTTCACCGGGAAAGCGATAATAGCCAAAGATGACACAAGTAGGAAATCTCTTGAAGACAGGTGTCAAAACACATTGGGCTGATTTCACAATGGCATGGGATTTATTTTCCTTTTCTTTTGCAAAGGAGAGCAGTGAAGATTTATGTATGATCCATAAATTCAGTTGTGAAGAGAGTAGAATGTTTTTCTAACAAGCCTATCATAAATATTATTTATAGAGAGCTTGCTATGGATGCTTTCTATTAAGTTCAGAAGTTAAATATTGGGTTTTTTTTTAAAAAAAAATAGTACCCCACATTAAGCAAATAAAAGTATGCTAAATTTGAATCATCCATTCCAGTTCTACTGTGTTCATTGAGGTTTGAGCCTTACAAAGTTTATTTAGCATCACATTTTCAAGGAAATAGTATTTTTGCTCCCTCTTAAGAGATGACATGCAAACTAAAGTCTATTTCCGTGTTACTGAAACAAAGCAAATCATGGTGCGTGCAAACAGCAAAACATCTAGTGGTTTATCTAAAACAGGGGTGAGAAACTGCTAAAAAAGGACGTCTGTCATATGGGTTCTCCATGGCATCTTGGAGAGCTGTACCCTACCTATGCCCTACCATACCTCCATCTTACTTTTTTTTTAAACCCTTTGTAAAAATGGTCCACCGTGGCTCTGCTTGTCTTATGGGCAAGGAGGAAGGGATTGTGCTCCCTTCTGGGGTAGACGTCAGCTAAAGGTTGGAACAGGTAACTTCCTATTTCATAAAAAGACATCACTTCTTAAAGTTATTATGTTCCTTCAAGCTTCCTGTGGAGATAGGGTCACCTGGGCTCTCTGTTCCATTAGTTATTTTTTAAAAATTAAAAAGCATGTAGAGAAGGGATTCTGAGGGCTTTCAAAAAGCCTTTCAATGGTCACACACACCGTACAAGCTATAACTTCCCAAATCTGAGCTAAACATGACTCCTGAGATGTTTGTATCGTTGTACTGTAATATGTATTGATAGTATACCAAACTCTGTGAAAGATGAACAATGGCATAACTGGCACACAAGAATAAGATACCGGCAAGGTTGGATATTAGAAAAAAATACTGAAAGAGGGAAGGAAGAAAATGCAGAAAAGGAAACACAAAACAAACTACAGAGGAATAGGCATGCTCAGTTGGAACTGAACACTGATTAAACACTGGGGAGGGTCTTTTTTAAACCTTGTTCCATGCTTTTTCATAATTATTTTGATATAAATTGATATTTTTATTAGTAATCTGTAGTCCTAGATATTTTGCTTACAAGCAGTCAGCGGAGGAGGCCCTGCTATCATCCCCACCTGTCTCAAGTGTGGTTGGTGGGAATGAGAGAGGGGGCCTTCTCTGTGATCGCTCCCCACCTCTGGAACTCCCTCCCTAAAGAACTAGAAATGCCCTCTCTGCTCCTTTAAAAAGCTTTTAAAGACCTCCTTGTGCAATCTATCTTATGGAGAGGAGGATTCGCATATCTTACACAAATCCTCGCCTTGACATTGGATACCTACCTCAGCCCACTGATGTGATATACTATATTATGCTTTTAAATGCATCGTGTTTTAATTGGTTTGACTCCTTGTGTTATATAATGTTTATTTAGTTTATCCTCAGTCAATTTTCAGTTGTTTATAAGTTATATTGATTTTATTTTATTTCATGTTTTGTCTTGATTGTCTGTTTTTGGCATTGAATGTTTGCCATTTTTGTTATTCTTTGGAAACTGTGCTGAGTCCCTTCAGAGAGAGGGTGGGTTATAAATAAAGTGTTATTATGTTATTATCGCGGTCTTACAATTTGGTAAATTATCCAGTTTATCAATATTCCTTTTTCATAGATTTTCAGTTAAGAACATGGATTTCTCTATTTATTTTAAATTTGAATACTCCTTATTGGGTCTTCTATAATACACACCATGCCATTGGTGTAACCCTTAACTTTAAATCATTGTCCTTTTATTTTCACCTCTTTAATACTACTGTCTTCCCTTATGTTTAATACTTCCAACAACCATATGAACAATAGAGTTGACAGCAGACAACCTTGTCTCGTTCCTTTTTGTATGTCTACATAATTTGACATTTGGCCATTTATTCTTAATTTAACTTTTTGTTTTGACTACATGGCACCACTGGGGATGGCAGGAAACCCGAAGGGAGTGGGAGCACTCTGCAGTGGAACACTGTTGTTAGAAGTACAACTTGCTAAACATACAGGTTGAACATCCCTTATCTGGAATTCCAAATTTGGAAATATTCCAAAATCCAAAACTGTCCACATGGATGACTGAGATAGAGAGGGTTTAAGGAACACTAACATGGTGATCCGTGCTCTCATTACATCTCAAACAATTGCAACGTGTTCTACGTGGGGTTGCCTTTGAAGACTGTTTCGAAGCTTTAAGTTGTCCAATGGGTGGCAACCAGGTTTCTAGCTGGAGCAAAACAAAGGGAGCATACAACCCCTGCTTAGCCAGCTCCACTGGATACTGGTTTGCCACCGAGCACAATTCAAAGTGCTGGCTTAGGCTATAAATGTCTAAATGATTCCAGTCCAGCTTAGCTATCCAAACACATCTCCCTTTATGAGCCATTTTGAGCATTAAGATCAGCTGAGATCCTGCTCTCGGTCTTTTTGCCCTCGCAAAAAGAGTGACTAATGGGGACGAGAGACAGGGCCTTCTCAGTGGTGGCCCCTTGGCTGTGGAACTCCCTCCCCAGCAAAATTAGATTGGCCCCCTCCCTCCTGGCATTTAGGAAACAACTTAAAATGTGGCTTTTCAAGCAAGCATTTGAGGAGTGAAATGAAGTAGTCAAGATGTCGAATGTTCTGTGTTTTATGTTTATCTATGTCAAATGTTTATAGTTTGCTGGTTTTTAGTCTATTGTTATATGCTGTTTTAGTATGTGATATATTTTATATTTTGTCATTTACTTTGCTGGGGACTGCTTTGAGTTCCCCCAGGGGTGAGAAAAGAGGTATATAAATGAAATAAGCTCTGTTTTATACATAACATTACTAAAAAAAATTTATATGAAATCACCATGAGGCTATCTGTAAAAGATGCATATGAAACATAAATAAATTACATGTTTAGATTTAAGTCCCATCTTCAAGGTATCTCATTCTGTACATATATGCAAACACAGATATTCCATGATACTACTACTACTAATAATAATTCTGAAATTCAAAACACTTCTGGTACCAAGAATTATGGGTAAAGGATTCTCAACTTGTCTTATGATACAAGCATATGATATAAATGGCAGAACACAGACAATGTCAGAGAGTATTTAATTACATTTAGTTCAATGCAAACTAATGACTCAGTAGAGATTTGTCATGACTTCTTTATCTCATCAAATTTAAAAAGAATTTAAGTTTTGGTTCAGCAGCCCTCTGTTAATTCTTTATTCTCTGTAAGAAAACAAAATGAAGGTTTCTGATAAACAGATCAAAACATTCTCTTCTTTCATTGAGTGAAACCTGTACTGTGGAAGCTTAACAAACTGATTTCACAATAATTCAGTAGTAGAGACACATTTCAGCTGTTGATACAATATTTCTAGTACTAAAAACCCCCTTAAAATACGTTTAAATTGCCTTAAATAATTCTGCACATTGAAATACAATGAGTAATGGAGCTTAGGCTGACTCAAACTAAGCCCTTTTACGAGTATTATTTGGAACACCAAAGTGTTCACCCTGTATAGAGAGAATACAATTAAGGCTGTATTTTACCTTCTAAGAGGCAGCTCTCTGAGGAAGGAGGTACCTGTCAATGCTTGTCATCTTCACTGCCTCTTCTACAGCCAAATCTGCTCCCCCCCCCCTATTATTATTTAACAGCCTACATGTATCTAATGATACCCTGAATTAGCCATGGCATGTCACAATGGTTGCATCAGTCATGACGTCTCACAATGGTTATCCAGGCTACAAAGCTTGCCATGCTTTGGGCCCATCAGGCCATATTGGAGAGCCAGTATGCTGTTGCCATTTGATTGTAGAATTAGATGGCAGACCACCAACAAATCTCAGATGTTGTAGGTTATATTTTGGAGGAAGAAACTGGCAAAACCATATCTCAGCATCCCTTGCCAAGAAAACTCTAAAGAATCCATGGCGACACAGTAAGTTGACAGGTATATACACACACATACATGTTCAAATATATGTGTTCTTGCAGATCTGGATTGTTTGTAATAGATAGGGGGATGTTAAGGATCTTTTAAAAATAAGGCAATATCTGCCTTATTTTAATGCACCTTAGATTGAACACTAGCATATAGGAAACACTGCTTGAACACCAAGCACAAAGTAGCTGCACGCAATAATATCCTGCAAAAACTTACTGGCAGCACATGTGGTGCAGACCCAAAATTAATAAGAACATCAGCCCTGGCCTTGTCTTACTCAACTGCCGAGTATGCTTGTCCTTTTTGGCATAAGTCTGCCTATGCAAAACAGGTGAACGTAGCATTGAACAAAATATGCAGAATAATCATAGGATGTCTTAAACCTGCACCTGTTAATAAACTCTACAAGCTAGCTGGCATTGCCCCCTGTAACGAATTAGGAGAGAGGAGGGACGATTTATTATTTATTACTCTTAATGGTGCCACCAATGTGTGATGTGAGGTATTATTGGGAGATATGGCACACTGGATGCAGAATTGATGGAGGTGAGGCAGTCTTCAAACAAAAGTTAACAAGTTTATTGAGCACAAAGCGTGTGGTTGCAAGCTGTAACTTTTCTTATGGAACTCAGAATAATGCTTGGTTAGATGAATGTTACACTCTTTCAGGTTATACAGTATCTTCTTGACATAGAGCACTTGCTTCGGACAAAGTATCAATACAGGGATATTTCCCTTATTTGATCCTTCCTAGATCAAATTCTAAATAAGCTATTCTTTAGCCTCTCCTTGGACTAAAGAATTCCGGCTATGTTTCCCCCTTTCGGCTACCCTAGCCAGAGAAACTTTCAATAGCCAGACCCGGCTTTCCAAAGCCTCGAAACTTTGCTTCAGAAGTCACTCAGCCACCTTTTCCTCTCCTTCTCTCTCAACTCCTCACTCTAACTCCTCACTGCTAAACCCTAACTCCTCACTCCTCAGAACCTAAAACCTAACTCTGACTGTTCACTCCTCTGAACCTAAACTCTAACTCTGACTGAACTTAAACTGTTGTTTTTCAAACTCTCCCCTCTAAGCTCCTCCCACTTCTCTACAGCATCGTCTCCATGGCAACGCACTCCTCTCAGTTAGGCCGCTCCAGCATTAGTGCAGCCAATCTAAACACAAATACAGTTAAAGTCGCCATCCACTACATGGCTAGCAGCCTCCTCCCAGCAGATTCAAATCAAGGAAAAGCGTTATGAGAACTACCACTCTTAGTGGTGTCCCCCCAGCAGCAAGGGTATCCCTCTGGACAGCTAAACCAGGAAATCCCAACTAGATGGCCCCCTGCGAGGGTCTTCCTCCAGGGGCAAACCAAGAATAGGCAACGTGGAAGTCCCTTAACAGACTCAGAAGTGGGATGGGCAGATCAAAAGACAACCTGGCAAAATGGCACTACCTAAAAGAATCCCAAACCTTGTGTAACTGTGGAGCAGAACAGACAACTCCGCATCTGTATGCTTGTCCACTGTGCCCTGCCTCATGTACAGAGGAGGAATTGTTGGAGGCTACAAACAATGCTGTTGCCCAAGTATGGTCAAAACTTATTTAGCCGCCTGCGCGCCTTCTATTTTTATCAGTTTTCTACTAATTTATGCAATGCTTTTGATGTGGAATAAATAAAAAACTAATGCACATATTGATCTATTATATTGCAGCGAAAGGAAAACAGGTTATGTTATCTCCTAAGATCAAGGGAAAAATACTTTTAAGGCTACAGGAAAACACTTAGCAAAGTGGAAATTTCATTGAGCACAACAGAATTTACTTCTAAAAACACATGCATATATTTGTGGTTTACATGACAAGCTGTATATGGGTGCGTAATATGTTTTTTTAAAGTTGTACAGCCCAATATATTGTGTTTTATACAGGGTATAATTGTTTGACGTAATATAATGGAACCAATCTGCGGATGAGACTTCTGTGAAAGTTAAAGAGCAAGTTCCCTTTGCTATTGCTTTGAATTCTCCCTATGGAAGATATCATTTTACTCTTATTGTTTGGATTTACCCCCCTAAATGGCTCCAGTATGGCTCCATGCTTCTTTCTCTTTTTTGGCCTGCTTTGGAGAATTTCCAGTAAGAAATCAATCAGCCACATTCAGCTTTTCCTCCTCAAGTTCTGCTCTGATGAACTGTGAAATCATTGATGACTGGCCACAAATTAGAGCATAAGTGAAGCTGTAGTTTCCTTAGCAACCCACTGTTTTCCCCTCCTCAGGCTGGTTAGCTATTAAACAGAGGAAAAGACAAGTAAGAGGTGTGTGCAAGAATCAAGCCTGTCAATCGGTTTCCAAGACCATCTAAATATGAAATTGCAAAAAATGCCCATCACTTATCATGTCTCGTTCTTGGATACAATTAAGCAAGACAGCGATGCCTTAGCACCAGTACTAACACCGCATACAAACATTATTTTCCCCCATATCCACATGTGAGGTATATGCGGATGTATATGCCACTGCAAGAGTGCTGAAGCAGCTGCCAAAACGAAAAATGAGAATTTAAAAAATCAGGCCCCCAAAGTAATATTTTTTTGAAATGCAGGAGCTCATCTTGGCAACCCCCCCCCCCCCCCCCCACTGTCTCACTCCTTGAAATGTGCAGGGTGGTGTTGAAATAGAAGCAGCTGTTTCCATATAAACGCACATATTTAAATCTGGAGGAGCTCAGATCTTGGACTTAAATCCATCCCTCCCCATTTTACAAGGTTGAAATGCTTCTCCTCAAGGCCTAGTTACTAATGCATTTGTGCAACACCGCATGGCCTCTGTTGCAGTTGGAGGATGAGGTACAATGGCCTGCTAATGGTTCTTTAGATTATCATACAATTTTGCAACTGTTATTGCTCCACAGGCGATTAGTGAAACATGATGAGATACTTTACGCAGAATCGTTTATGTCAGAGATGCAGATATATAGACTTCTTTGGTTTGACTGCGCTGGTGTCTGGGGTGAGTGAGGAACAATGTAAGGTAATTCAGGAGATAGAAAAGGATGCTTGGAGACCTCTCATATTGAAAGCACCCACAATGGAAGAGGCACAAAGACAAGAGGAAGGGGCAGGTAGGTTTTCTCAACAGACAAAACAGGAGGGGACAAGGCTGGTTTTGACTCCATCCCCCCAGTCTACACCAACAGCGTGGGCAATAGTAGCAGGTACATGACCAGATGTCAACATCTGGGAGATGAAACTTCTGTATCAGGGGTTCCCAGACCTTTTCAGCCACAGAGCCCTTTTTGAAGCAAAAGTTTCTTGTGGAGCCCCAATAAATGTTTAGTGTTTAGTTCTATCTCTCTATGGGGCATATTACACATGCTACATATATGGAAGTATGAATATATAAGGTAGGCATGTCCAAAGTCTGGCCTGGGGGCTAATTGTGGCCCCTGTTGAAATTTCCTCTCTCCCAAGGTCTCCTTCCCTTAATAAAGGAAGCAACAGAAAAAAAGAACTGGGGACAGTGTTATTCACCATTGAAATCTACAAAATGATATAACTAGTTAAGATATTTGAAAAAAATGTTACAATGTTACACGTACACCTGAAGTTCGTTTGAACTCTGTGCCCACTTCCTGTGACAAAGTTTATCAGAGTTTAGCGGAGATTCCCTGAAATCTCCCTCCTCCTAATGTCTTCTTTTAATGGCCAGAGCACCCTCAATATTATTGTTCTCCTGGCTAACGAAGTTTTCTTCCAACCCTCCTCTTTTTCATTTTCTCTCTGCGTTTCAAACACATTAACTACCTAACTGAGTCACTTGGCTCGAGTCATCAGCCGCTTGTGCAAGCTCTATTGCTATGATCTCCATTGACCATTTCTGAGGTCAGAGAACTCGGCTTTTTGTGCAGTGACCTGCCCTTGGCAACCAATCCATTCCAAATGACAGTCCCAGGGTGGTTGCCCACTGGATGCACCACACATCCAGCAGCCTGCTTCACGAAGATGGGGAAAGGGGGAGGATGAAGGGGGGAAAGCGGTACTGCACTGCCGCAGCATGCCCTTATGCCAGCCTAGGGAGAAGGAGAAGGAAGAGGGCAGAGGAGAAAAAGCGAAGCAGCATGGCAATGCCTGACGAGGAGCCTATCACAATCACTCACGAGCCCCGAGGTGCGTCATGCCAACCCCGACCGGGACCGCCTTCCACCTGAAAACCAATGCCCTCACTGCAGGAGAACATGCAGATCAAGAATAGGGCTCCACAGTCACCTACAGACCCACCACCAGTACATCGATCTTGGGAAACAATCCTACTCAGACGAGGGATCACCTAAGTAAATACTTCAGGAATCTCTGTTCTCTATCATGAGGATTATATGTAGTTGCTTGTCAAGGGAGCTGGGATGAATCAGGTGGAGGTCGGGCTGAAGAAGAAGGAGAAACAGAAAAGAAGCCAATATCCTTTGAAGTTCATGCTACTGGAAGAGACCTTCCAAATCTGTTTCATGCCTCATCTAATAGGAAGAACTTCAAGATAAAATATACCTCTATGACTTGGAATGCAGCCCCAAATAAATTCTGTAGAGATGAATATGGCCCTTAGGTTGAAAAGGTTTCCTCAAATATTTCTGTATAGATATTGATAATTCAGAATATATGCACTTTGTGTACACAGAAAAAGGGTAGAGAAAGAAGATGAATGGGGGAAGAATATGGAAGAAACAAAAACAGAGATAAGAGACATAGGTTCACATCTCATCTCAGCTATTTTCACATGGTAACCCTGGGGCAGCTACTGTTTGATCCACATTAACTCAACAAAATGACCCTGAACCATGCTCCAACTTCCACTTTACAGTCTTTGTACAAACTGCAGCATATGCGTTTGCTATGAAAACAATGCCAGAGATTTGTTTCTCTCATGTTTTTACTCCATTACCTCACTACCCCTCCTACACTGTTTTAATCCAGTGGTATTGACAGCCAAGTCTCTAAATTGAGTGTTGTCATGTTTCATAACCAAGGAATCATCTTGTTATTTTAATTGTCAGGAATTGTTAGCCTCTCTGATGCTGCCAGAGAACAACTTCTTAATGACAAAAGATGATGAAATGCAAGCACTATCTGGGCTTGAGTAAGGTACACAGCCACTGACAGCATCTGGAACTGGAAACTCATTACATGCCTGACAGCTTCTTAGCTGCTGAAGTTCATGGAGACTCAAGACTGGTTGACCATGGCAAATAAAAATAACTCCTGGCATCCCGGGAGGAATAGTTGGGTCCCAGTCAAATGCTGCTTCGTTAAGCTGAATCACCAAATCTGTTCACTCACAGAAGTAGCCTAAGTTTACTTTGTTTTAAAATACACACATACAAAGGAGAGCATTTTCTTACAATTCTAATTAAGCAATGGAAGGCTATCACGTTTCTGAAGAAGAAAACTTCTGATTAAACCAAGGGTAAGTAGAAAATTTCAGGTCTACATTGATTTGAAGTGCATTACCAAGTGTCTCCAACTCCCAAATGCTTAATAGTGGCAACAATAAAATTACATTGTCAGATAAACATGGCAGCTGACATAAAGAAAACATTCTGTGTGTATATATGTGTGAGAGAAAGAGAAGAACGGAGAGTGTGTGAGAGCACAGAACTGGATCTTCGTACGAAAGGATTGTGAGCTCTATTCGGTTCAGGTACTCAAATTAAATTCCTAAAGACACTGGGACACTGATCTTTAATATGTATGTCTTTCAGACCTTTTCCACTACCTTGGCAGCCATCTCTCCACAACAGTTGACATTGATGCCAAAATACAACACCACCTGAGTTCTGCAAATGCAGCATTTTTTCAAATTAAGTGGAAAGTGTTTGAGAATCAGGACATTCATAGGGATACGAAGATGTTTGTTTATAAACCTATTGTTCTTCCAACTCTGTTGTATGCCTGCAAAACAGACAGTCTACAAATGTCACTCTCGGCTTCTGGAAATACTTCATCAATGTTGTCTTCGAAAAATCCTGCAAATCTCTTGGGAAGACAGGCGGACAAACGTCAGCATTCTGGAAAAAGCAAAGAACACCAGCATTTAAGTGATGGTCACCATCAACTTTGCTGGACTAGACATGTTGTCCACATACTCAGTCTCTGTCTCCCAAAGCAGTTACTTTAATCAAGAATGGAAACTGGAATGTTGGCAGACAGCAAAAGAAATTTAAAGACAAGATTAAAGCTAACCTTAAAATGTGATTAAACACTGAGAACTGGGAATCCTTGGCCCTGGAGAATTTTAACTGGAGGTTATTTGGAGGGCAAAAGGGAAAAATATGCCAAGAGGTAGATGCATCAAGCAAAACCTTGTTGGGACTACCTTCCATCTTGAAATCTATGCCCTCATTGAAAAAGACCATGCGGCTCCAGAATAGGTCACTAAAGTCACAAATCAACCGCCAAGACTACTTCTGGAAGACAATCATACTCTGCCACAAGTGAAGGTCTATGATGTCTTTCACAGCATGGTCTAATTGTTGGATTTTGGAATATTAGAGAAAAAAACAAAAACAAAGGAGATCTCACAAATCTGTTCTGCCCACCTACGGAGTAAACTGCCCAGATTCACACTTAATGCAAGCTCTTTTTGTTTTGGATGGGAAAACTGGACCCAGAAAACATAGTTAATTGATCATTTTTTCTGCTTAGGGTCAACATGAAATGTTCCAGTCACAGTCTTATGTATATTTACTAGAAGTAAGCTCTACTAGCTAGAGTAGGGCATACCCCGGTTGAAATGTGTGGAGATTTGTGATTAGTGGTCTATTTACCCAACCTTTGGATGCAAAAAGCAGTCTCCAATTCTGCTCCCCATCCCAATCCATTGTGCTCTCCACACCAACCACCTCCTCAGCACTACATGTTGCAATGAAAATCAGCAGTGGAGTTGTGCCAAATACATGTTTGTCTTTAAAAACAAGATGCATAGGCAGCATGGTTCTTGTTTTCTGGCTTCTGTGGGAATAATTCTGCATCAAAACAAGATAGACACTCTCCACATCCCTTGCGTGGATTTTGCTTCGTTTTTTTTTGTTTTTTTTTTACCCAAGACAAAATATGATGAGACGTACATGTGGCTCTTAAATGGCACAAGATGGAAAATCATCAGAATTTCCCAAAGATAAGCATAGCTTAGGATAAATAAAACAAGCTCTGATATTGCCATGAACATTGCAGTATATAGCAATGGTACTGGCATATCATATGGACAAGCAATCCAGTGCCAAGCAAATCTCTACAGTCGTGTTGGATGATGGCCAATAAAGAGATTGGCCATGGGCAGAAAAACCTTCTGACTGAATATGCTTTACAGACTCACAAGGGCATTAAGGTCATCTGGGAAGATCTTGCTCACTATACTACAGCTCTTTGGCTGTGACCAAGAAGCAAACCGTTTCTACTGCAGGACCCACGCTTTGCCAGCTGTTGTATAGAACAGAAGGCATCATCTGTTATGTGTTTGAAATGCCTTGAGAAAAAACCGATTTACTCAGATTTCCTCAAGCTATTAATTGTGGATTTCATTTTAAAATATGTTGTATATTGTTTATTGTTTTGAATGTACTGTCGGTTTACTGCTGTGCACTGATTTGATGTGGTTTCATGATTAACAATTATGCTAAATGAAAACAAACAAACAAAGGCCTGCTTCCAGGCGCCGAGAAGGCTGCAGGTCAGGCTAATGCTGTATGCCAAGATTTGTTGGTAAGCAAACCCTTTTCACCAAAGCAATGAAATATCTGCTTAATGCTTTATGCAATCCATGTGAAACCCATTGGTATAATGACTGAGTTGGTCCTATTGTTAGTATGTTTCATCCATGAGAACAAGCCAGGGGGTGCTATGTAATGTTTTAATTATTTGAACAGTTTTTAAATGGTTTTGTGTGATTTTAACAGATCTGTTTTTAACAATTCTATTTTAATATTTGTATGCTGCAATGTTTAAACTACAAATCATCATTATCATCCATAAACAAGTATAATTGTTAACTGGAACTGGAGATGAATTTCCAAGTGCTTCAGGAGATAAACACAATTCAATCTAGACTAGAAAAAAAGTAGAAAAATTACAAGGGTCATGGGGAAGGAGAGAATGAGTCTGTGCACAGAACCAATACACTAGTCTTGCAAAACCAGGCACTTTCCCAATGTGTCGGTTGAACTAATTGGAAGCAAAGACAGCTAGTGGATCCCCTATGATGGGAGGTCAGTACAACTATTCTGGATTTTACTGCCATTATCCCTGCAGTGGATCTGATCTTGAGAAGTTCTCTCAGTGAGGTAACCTATTGAGTTCCACCAGAGTTCAACCTACAGCATCTGAGAGAAAAGAGATAAAATCCACTGCAAATTTACCATACTTCCAATGGCAGATTCCCTGACCACTCAGGCTGGAGGACTGCTGGAACTGCATCTGGAAATCACCAAGATGAGGAAACTTAAGTGCCTATACTCTGGGGAATTCAGATGTTTCTTTGCGACAACATTGTATACCTTGGGAAGGTATACAATGCCCGTACCTTGGGAAGTTGGACTTGGCCACGGTGGTCCACGCTCTTGTTACATCCCGATTGGATTACTGCAACACACTCTATGTGGGGTTACCTTTGAAGACTGCTCGGAAACGCCAACTAGTCCACCGAGAGGCAGCCAGATTGCTCACCGGAGCGGCATACAGGGAGCATACCACCCCCCTGTTGTGTCAGCTCCACTGGCTGCCGATCCAATTCCAAGCACAATTCAAAGTGCTGGTTTTGACCTACAAAACCCTTTACGGTTCCGGCTCAGTGTATCTGTCCAAACGGATCCCCCTCTACGTCCCACCTCGGAGCTTAAGATCTTCTGGGGAGGCCCTGCTCTCGACCCCGCCTCTATCACAAGTGAGATTGGCGGGGACGAGGAGCAGGGCCTTCTCGGTGGTGGCCCCTCACCTGTGGAACTCACTCCCCGGGGAGATTAGATCGGCGACCTCCCTTTTTTCATTTAGAAAAAAATTGAAGACCTGGATGTGGGACCAGGCATTTGGACGGTCGGACAGCTAAAGAAAGACATTGATGATGAGCAGGAATGGATAAAACAGAATGGATCTACGGAACTCTGAAAACGCTGAGCATAGGATTAATCTATTATTGTGTTTTGTATTACTGTCTATTGATGATTTTAATTTTAATTTTATTAATCGTTTTAAGTGTTTGTATGTTTGATATGGGCATCGAATTGTGCCTTTTTCTGTAAGCCGCCCTGAGTCCCCCCTCGGGGGTGAGAAGGATGGGGTATAGGTAACTGAAATAAATAAATAAAATATACTGGTAGGTTTACAATTGTCATATGGAATTGTCATGTACCTTCATAAACAAGCAATGAAGAAGTAGGCTTTAAGCTTTAAAAGAGGTTAGGAAGAAAAAGAATGGCCTTTCATGGTTGTGCAATGTCCTACCAAACTCATTTTCACATGCTGTCAATCTTTCTGGCAAAAAGGTCAATTAAATAAAACCTCATAGTCAAGAGAAAATGCCATACATCCCAGTTAGCTGGACTTTCAGAGACCTGCTGTGAACAATAAGGAACAGACAAATAGATATAATATGCACTAGCTGCCTTCAGGGCTATTTTAGTGCAAGATGTTTTCTTTTGAAAAACTTGTGAATAAATAAGATTAGCAATAAGGCTGGGGAGGGTTGTTAAGAATTCCTCTTTTAATAAATGTGCAAAACATTCAATTATTAAATTATAATAAAATGCACACATTTTGTGATAGAAGATTATAATCTCTGAAGCTTTTGATGCACGTTATTGCGATATGAAAAAGCTTGCCAAAGTCAGACACAGTCTGAAGAAAGTTTTCAATGCTAGGTTCACGTCAGGTGATACTAAATGGAAAAGTTGCAGGCCACAGCCCACAGATAAATCTGGAAAGAGTCAATGTCCCAAGGCACGTTTATGACTACTGTCTGGTAAATAAATAAAACTGGGAAGCAAAGGAAATTCATTGCTTAGTCTTGCCACTGCAGGATCATCAGACTGGGAATTATCTTAATTATTCCCACATAAAGTCAGCTTCCCAAATGGAGTGATGCGAGGAGGGGAACATCCCATGTGACTTAGTTGTCTTCATTTTCCCATTATTTGAAAAGTTACCTACCGCAGCAATCAACTCATTAAGTGATCATGTGCACACCATATTCTAGCATAAAGCATCTGCAGATGTTAAATTCCTATGCCAATATTTCACTGCATTTAAAGATGTGTTGATTACACAGGCATGAACTTGTAACATTACACAGTTTCCACTTGTGTCTTTGATGCATATTATTCTTTGCAGAATAGTCATGGTTTTTGTCTTTATCATACTCGACTCCCACCCTTCCAGCAAGGCAGTCACAGAGCCATACATAATAATTTTACATTTTTATTTGAGGGAGAAGGATATGACACTGTAAGCCAATTTAAGTTTTGTCTGTAAAATTTAATACCCCACCCTTCATTTTCATGAGAGCTGCCAGAACTGCGTCATCTACAGTTACAAGATGTTGTGTAAAATAAAATAAAAATCCATTAAAAAAACCAAAAACACATTTTCAACAGAAAGCTAAACATGACAATAGACTGAAAATAAGGAGAGGATAACAAGAATTGTCAGCAATACTAAAAACACATGAAAGATGAAAAGGCTTAACTTAACAATACCCAAGCAACAGATGTGATCCTTTTGAAGGAAACACAATTCTTTCTTATAATAGTTTGGCCAACATTTCCTGTACCCAATGAATGACCTACCATCAGTTGTGTTTCAGTTTATTGCATGTGATAATTGAGCAGATCTACTGTCTCACCCAACTCTAAATCCAAACAGCACATGGCCTTACATGAACATTTCATGGGCATTACTGCTAAACACCAGGAAAGGCAAAATGGAGCTAACAAAATACTACAGTCCAAGAGCCAGGGCATGAGCAGTAGTCTTCCAGGATCATCAAGGAATTATAGCTAACCATGCATCACAGCTACTAGGGAACACAATGATCCATTCAAGAAAACTGCTCCAGAAATATACTATAGGCAGTTCCCTCAAAAGCCTCCATGGTATCTAGGAAAAGTAATGGGTTCATTGCTCTATGTCTTTCCTTCAGCGGTTTCCACTCCAAAGCCAGGCAGAATGAAATGGATATAAACAGATAACTTCATTCAATAATATCTAGTTTTGTTTGGCACAGTCGTCATCTGGCAAAGCATTCTATCAAACAAAGATGAGTGACTGGCCAAATTTTTAGAATTGCCTTCAAGTTCCAGAGACAGTGTTTTTGAGAATCTTCATGTGACATGCCCCTTTAAGGCAATATACCGTATATATTCAAGTATAAGCCGAGTTTTTCAGCCCCTTTTTTAGGCTGAAAAAGCCCTCCTCGGCTTATACTCAAGTCAACGTTATTTATTATTTTACTCTGTTGTTGTTGTTGTTGTTGTTGTTGTTGTTACATTTATTATTTTAGTCTATTTATTATTATATTTACTATTTTATCTATTATTATTGTTATTATTACATTGATTATTTTACTCTATTATTATTGGAAGGATATGTAAGAATATTTACATTGAAGAAGGTTAGAACAATGGTTTAATCAAAGTTGGACAGTCTTATCTTAATTTACAGATTTATGTAAATATTCAAAAACATTTAACCTACTGATGCCTCAATTCATGTAATTTTATTGGTATCTATTTTAATTTTGAAATTTAACAGTAGCTGCTTCATTTCCCACCCTTGGCTTATACTCGAGTCAATACGTTTCCCCAGTTTTTGTGGTACAATTAGGTGCCTCAGCTTATATTCAGGTTGGCTTATGATCGAGTACATACGGGTAATTACTTCCTCTTCAAAGGCGGAATGATTCATCTTCTGGATCCAATGGCCATTCCTCAGAGATAGGTGGGAACGCTGGGATTGTGCAAACAGAAAGTAAACTGTATGCTTCAAAGGATCTTGTTCACACTATCAGGGCTCAACAATGGAATTCTATCCAATAGAACTAAACCAGAAAGTCCTCCAACATGAAGCATCCAAGCTAAAAGGGAAGAAGCTGGTAATACAGTGATACCTTGACTCAAGAGTTTAATTCATTCTGTGAATCCCACATCAGCACTCCCTCTGACACTCCCTCTGAACTCAAACACTGCTCTTATGTCAAAGCAAAATCCGATGCAAGTGATGGCTCTGGACTCAAAACACTCTTTAGTTGCAATCCTCTATACTCCATAAAGAGTCTGCTTGTCGTAATGATAAAATGATTATATATTAGGAGAAAATAAAACTGTAAAGTGTGGTGCATAAATATTTACTTGAAAATTCTAAATTTGGTATCATTGAAATTCGAGTAGAAGGAAATAAAGTTAAGATTGCCCTCTACAAATCAACCAACGGAAACAACCCTTACTTTAAAATCTACATTTTTCTCTAGATTTAAAACTGGATGTTTCTAGTATACTGAACACCCCTGTGTCCATTTAGAAAGAAATTATATACTTCATTGAATGCTATCAATATAATACTGATGCTTCCCTGTGTCATATGGTAAGGACATGTTCAGTAGTTATCTCTGTGTATTACAGTGTATCATTTTTATATTGGAAACACTTTTGAAATCTATTGACTTACATGCTCTTTTAAATAATATGTCTGAAACATGGAATTCAACTGGATTCTGCAAAGCTGGATTCTGTATGCTGTTACTGTTGATAAAAAGGTTGCGTGCCAAGTGGAGACAGAGAAATATTTATTTTTCAGTGGCCAAATCTCAGTGCTTTAGCAGTGAACACATATTTTAGAGGCACTAGTTGCAAAAAAAAAAAAACAGTTTTGAAAATACATTCAGTTAATGTATATGCCTAACCCATACCATATTCTAATATATTATCCCTTCTACTTTTTTTCTTTGTATTCATACATTAAGAAACCAGTTACAATTATTTGTTAGTTGGATTTTTAAAAAAACTGCCTGCTCATTTGTTTGGTTCTGAATTATTTGTTTCAGTTTTTACACCACTAAAATATTTAGAATTTTTGGTTTTTGCATGGTTTTCTCTGTGGTAAACTGAAGATCTCTGGTCTTGTGTAGGTTTTTAGATTTTGTTTTGTTTTTTGTAGCTTAAAACAATGTATTAAGCACCATTTCCCATGGTTATATTACCAGTTTATTATCTCGTTGCATATGTAATTTGCAGTTAGCTGTTCTGGTACTGTTTGGTAGGGAATGGCTTGTAAATGTCATAGTAAGATACATCTATTTCAAGACACACAGTCTCAGTACACAAAACTACCTCTTATAAACCTCCAAATACAAAATTTGTGTTCACCATACTATAGACATCAAAGAATCATAGCCTATGCCTTCAAAATACACAATAAAAACATATAAGGAGAAGAATGTCTATTAACCGCAAATATCCTGTCTAAATCTTGGATAGCACGTTGCAAGTCAAAGTGTTGACAATACTGAGCTAGATAAACCAAGTATATGACAAGACTTGATGTGTGACAACTGCCAACATTTGCAGAGGAAATTAGGTGCATCCTTTACAACCGATCAAACACACAAGCACTTTACATTAGAAATAAAAAAAGATATGTGCTAAGATGAAGACAACTCAGGGCTTAGCTGTAACTCTGCGGAGTAGCTAAGGCGCTGGAGCTCAGTCCCGTCTCTCTTCTCTTTGGAGAATTTTCACAGGCTTTCAATTTATGAAATGTTCTCAAGCATCTACATGTTCCATTTATAGAAATATTGTTGACCAAAGGCTACTATTTCCACATATATTGCCAGAGCAAGATACAAACTGTCTTGAGAAGTGCATTTTCAAACTTGCCCTTACAAGCTGAATACTTCAAAGCCTCATTTTTCATTTCCATTGGATTGTATTACTAGGTGGAAGATATTTCCCACAGTGAATGATTATAATGTCAGGAGGCTCTGGCTAAGGGCAGCAATTGGGAAGAATGAAAAGACCCACAAACAAATGATATAACGGTTCCCAATGTTTTTAGTTTGTAGGAAGGAGGCTTATCATGAAATCTTAATATACTTTCTGCAGTCTCATACATGTGTCCAGGTAAAATAATAGCTGCAGAAAATGGATGAACTTCAAATTCATAGATCAAAAAGTGCTGTCGAAATCGGAAATTAAAATGTCTCTCCCTCTCATAAACACTTTTGTTTAAATCAGGATTGCAAACATGTGGTCCTTCAGATATTACTGGACTTCCAACCCCCATCCACATTTGAGAATTGCAATTCAAGAAAATCTAGAGACCTACACATTTCCAATTGAAGTGGCAGGCTTAGGCTTAGTCCATGTCCTAGATCAATGTCTCCCAACCTTTTTTTTTTTTTTTTTTTTTACCAGGGACCACTTGACAAGGGACCACCTTGATCAGGGACCACTCTCCAACATCAGTACCAAAAGGGTTTTGAATCAGTTTTTGGTCAACTTTAGATTTGGTTTGGTTATTTGGAGTGCTGATTCAGAAAACTATATCGGATAGACCACATCAAGTTTCTGATGCAGAACATATGCCATTCACTATCGTCATCTGCTCGCCCACAGAAAACCATATTTAATAAGCCTCAGTGCTATAACAGGGTTTCATGAGTCCAGTTGCTCTTGTTGCAACTGTGTAGTAACAGTGAGGCAGTGGACCATATTTTAATTCTTGCGGACTACTGGTGGTCCACGGACCACAAGCTGGGAATTACTGTCCTAGATAGATAACTGTGCAATCCCTCCTCACCCAATACGCCAGTTAATAAAAATAATATGATGGAGTCAGTAATACACCAAATGGAAATAAATCTGCATAGTGTGTGTCTTTCCTAGCTCCATGTATTGTTGAAGGCTTTCATGGCCAGAATCACTGGGCTGTTGTAGGTTTTTTGGACTATATGGCCATGTTCTAAAGGCATTCTCTCCTGACGTTTCGCCTGCATCTATGGCAAGCATCCTTAGAGGTTGTGAGACCTCACAACCTCTGAGGATGCTTGCCATAGATGCAGGTGAAACGTCAGGAGAGAATGCCTCTAGAACATGGCCATATAGCCCGAAAAACTTACAACAACCAAGTTTCCTAGCTCCTCCTCCAAATACTGTTCCTTGCACTTCTCCAAATCTGTTATTGGGCTGTAAAGAAATAAGTAGCACTGATAAAATAATTTATTCATACTATTTTTATTTTTTTTAATTTAATATTTATTTCACATATTGTTTTAACTATAGCATAACCATTGCAGTGATATGATTTTATTAAATCATGTGCATTAAAATTCTAAAGAGTACATATTACAGAAATACTGTATTTTTTCCATTCTAAGACACACTCTTTCATCATATAAGCATCTCTAAAAATGAAGTGCATCTTAAAATTGAGGGTGCTTTTTATATATAAAAATAAAGATTTTTTAAAAATTGGTGGTACTGAAATTAGTGCATCTTACAATTGATGGCCACACAGCTAAAGCTCATTTTCTTAAATACAGAACCTTCTCTTTACTCTCTTTGTCAATTCTTTGTTTTGGACTGCATACAAACTTTCACAGTTTTATTAGGAAGATAAGATCAAATAGTATAGGTTATCAGTCAGTGAAGATGAATCGGCTGTTTTCCTTCCTTGTGTAATTGCAATCTTTGTTGCTATCAATAGATGAACAATCACTTGGAAATCTTCCAACATTGCCAAAGCCACTTCTTCTTCAGTAGTTCTTGGCTTTGTCCCAGAGACATCTGGCAAAAATGGAAAGTCAACGTCAACTTGCACAAGGCAATTCTGTTCAATCCTCTTGATTTTCCCCAGCTCATACGAGTGCTCAGTGTATCATCACATGCTTGGGATTTTGAATTCCCCCAAATTATGGCCTTCCCTGAACCACTGACAGAAGCCTTTGCCGGATCACAGAAGTTTTTCTCAATAGAGGATCTTGAGAATCATAGAATCATAGAATCAAAGAGTTGGAAGAGACCTCATGGGCCATCCAGTCCAACCCCCTGCCAAGAAGCAGGAATATTGCATTCAAATCACCCCTGACAAATGGCCATCCAGCCTCTGCTTAAAAGCTTCCAAAGAAGGAGCCTCCACCACACTCCGGGGCAGAGAGTTCCACTGCTGAACGGCTCTCACAGTCAGGAAGTTCTTCCTAATGTTCAGATGGAATCTCCTCTCTTGTAGTTTAAACCCTTTCCATAAACACCTTCCGGAGTAAGCAGTAAATAGCCTTTAAAGAGGATAGAGACCATTTCACATGGGTCATTTTACCAAAGTATTCAGCAAGGAAAAATCTCTTTCCACATCTCCATGTGTTTTTGTGCCAACAAAAGCAATAATGGTTGACTCTTCCCCCACTCCTTTTTTTTTTTTAAAAAAAACCTCTATAATCACAGATTATACACACACACAATGTATACAATCAAGTGATTCATAACTTGTGTGTTCCATTTTAAAGATTGTTTTCTCCCTCCTACTTGCTGAAATACTGATCTGGTCTACATCAGCCTTGATTCCCTAGTGTCCTTCAGCTTTTACAAATCCCTTCCAGAGGTTCCCACTATCAAAAGTCTATTACCCTGCTTGTTAAAGATCAGTGTTATTGCTCAGCACGTTACCGTTAATACAATTATGAGATGTTTGGACCTATTTTTTTCTTAGGTCAAAAGCAGATCCGCCTTCCTCTCCCATACAGACATAATACCCTCTGCAGTGATTGGTTATTTTGAAACTGAAACTTTATTAAATGTTTAATTTTGGGCTTAATGCATTATCATATATTATGCATTTTAAATGCAAGTCTGGCTTCCCTGAATGTTTCAGCATGGGTAAAGCTGTTTATCCAACTCTGAAATTAGCAAAACATCTTTCTAAAATTTAACACATAAAACAAAGAGCTCTAATTAAATCCAAACCCTTATTCAAATTCTCAGTCACGGAATGATGAAACTATAGCCCTTTAAGACAATCTTATCCAGAAATAAGCTTTGGATTTTGTTGCTGAATGGGGAGAATAACATTTGAGAATCTCTCATTTTAATGAGTATCATTTACTCTAAAAACAGTAGATACAAAAAAGTTCCAACACCATCTGCTTTTTTTAAAAAAGTTCAAAATGACTGAATAAAGAATTGATGGGCAACAATTGGCCCAAAAGTCACATCAGAACTGAGCTTAATTTTAATTTTCATCTATATCTAGCTATTCACATTCTATACAATGGGACCCAATCTGGATTTTTGTGTGAAGATTCAATAAAAGTATTGATTATTGCAATTCTAAGTGCACCAGAGATAAGTTCATTTATATGTGTACCGAATCATCACAACAGAAACTGACATTCAATGGAACTATTGAGAACTACAGAAAATATCCTAAAAGAAATCCATCTCTGTTAACAGAACCTAGTCACAAATAAATGTGAGTAAAATTGCAAGTCAGTCAACTATAGCAGGGTTACATTATGTGTATACCTTCATATGTTGCAGGACCACAACTTTGCTCACTCATTTGGCTATGCTTGGCTTGAGACTGTTGGGCGCTGCAGTCCAACACCTGGAAGATCACAACTTTGAAGTCTTACTTTACAGCCATAGTTCAGTTACGTCCTTTGGTACATCAGTACAGCCTTTCTTTCTATCCAACAATTGTTGGCGACCTACCCCTGACAAACTCAAGACAAGACATAGGTAAGAGTGACTGTGAAAGGATGGTCTCATGTGTTTGACCACATTCCATGAGAGCAATGTGACATCTACTAAAATATTTTCACCAGCTCTCAGCCAAAGGAAAATGTTTCAGTTCCTGAGCTGTGGCAATTGCTTCTAAAATTCTACAAGAGCAATGCCAGAGGAAGTATGACTGTTGGGCTATGCAGTTTCTGAATGCAATAAATGCTGGGTAGAAGCACATCAATAAGAAAAATGATCAGAACTCTCAATAAGTAAACAAATATTTGGGTCAAAGAAAGGAAAAGACTATGAAATGAAACAATGTGCTATCATAACTCCTTACTCCAGAAATAGTGTGTGTGATGGGTTGGTCTTACACAGCACAGTTTTGCATTGTTGCTAGGAACAAGCAAAAATGACGAGCAGCATCTAATGCTGCAGACAGGGTTGCATAGAAAAATCTCTTCCAATTTGCACTATAAACATTGGACTGCAAAGGTGAACCACAGAAAACATGACATCTCCCCATCTCTTGGATTCATGTTGATTTTGATCAATTCAAAAGAAGGTTCAAGTCATATTTAAAGTTGTACAGGGTTAGTCAAAATGCATAGGCCAATAAGCCATTCAATTGAATGGCTTATTGGCCTATGCATTTTGACTAACCCTGTATTATAGTAGTATGACTATTCCATGAAAGCTACATGCTTGATTAAACTTTACCCATGAAAACATAATGCCGTAGAATGGTTAACTAGCTTTCTCAAAGCCCCTTCAGATGTTTTGCTCTATTATTCCTCTTAGCCCTGATCACAGCCTACGGCAACTATAGTGCTGGGATTTAGAAGGTGAAATAACTGGACAGGCCTAAGTTGGGCATTAGGGGCTACAGATATGCAACTATCATTGAGCCAAGTAGAAATAAACAATTGAAACACTCTTGAAATATGGACATCATCTGTTGAAAGACTTTCAAAGATGGAGAGTTCACCAAGGAAATTCTAATCTTAATGTTTAGATGGACTCTTTTTTTCTTGAAATTTAAATCTACTGGGTTGTTTCCTAATTGCTGAAGTAGAAGAAAACAAGCTTGCTCCATCATATATTAGCAGAACTGTAGTGAATCACAACAAAATAGATTTGTAGGAAACCCTACAGCTAGGAATGAAAATCACAGGCCTTTTCTGTAGCTCCCTTTCCACAAATGGTATCCAGGAAAATAACTACATCTGAACCTAGACAACATTTACATCTTTATTCCTACAGTGGCATAACCTTTCTCATTAAAAGAATTAGGACTATATTTTCATTTGCACCATAGGCCTTATTATACTGAGATACTAAATATATCAAAGCCAACAAAGCACCATCTCAGATTGTAAAAAAGATGAGAGAGGAATGAAAATGTTAACATCAACATCAGACTTGATAGGAGAATAATCCATAGTGGGTCTGCACTGAAATTCTGCCAGCAAAACAAAATGCAAGATTTATTTATTTTATTTATTTCCTAAGATAGTTATTTCTGAGTTCTGAACAGCTAGTCCTAAATCAAACAACACAAAGAAAAGCATTTATTTTTAAAATGTCAGAAATTGAAGATAGTAGTTGAGGGTTTCCATGTCAGTAGAGTGGCAAATTGATTCCAGGTTTCAAGTTTGAACTTGAAAGGGCTATTGCCGTGCTGAGTACTATCTCCAACATAGGTTCAGTCACTTCAAACATCTCAATCAAAACCCAGAATAGTTTCATCACCCCTGTGATATGGTAGCTACAAGCCACCACTGGAGAAAGCAGAAATGCATCAAAAGATAAATGAGGCATGCCAATCAGGTTGTCATTACAATTATATGAAGAGCTCAACTGTTCTTCAATTCATTCTTAGAACACATGATTTTGGTCACATCAACTTCAAGTGTCTGGAGCATCTCTTTTGTTTTAAGGGCAAAACTACGGATGTCTTTTGAAAATCCTTAATTCACTCCAGACGCTGGTTGTTACATAAAATCTGCACAAGTAAACAGTTTAGTTCCACATTATCAGGAGCTACAGAGCTGAAGATTATGCCAAGCAACGCCGACATAGCTGCACACAGGATTTTAACATACTGATCATATTAAGAGCAGTGCACAAGACATTTTTTCCACATCGCAAAAAGCCAGACTGTTTACATGCTGAAGTGGCTAGAGACTTGGCTGTCTGTGTGTGGTCTATTTTGCAGTATTATAACCTTAAGTCTAAAGAAGAGCAGCATGGAAATCATTTTACTTGCAAGTGAGGCCACAGTTTGATTACTTAAATTCTCAAGATACAACTTAAAACATGTTCTAAACACACACGCACACACACTGAATAAAAATGATCCAAGAGAAGATAAACGACAGGCAGGAAATCTAACAAGTGATTTCAGGGTTTACTGAAGACAGAAGTCAAACCAAGATGCCCTAACTCTCCACAAAAGGGTGGATAAGAGGCAGAGTTTTCCATCTTAACGTTACCTCCGTGAAACAGTTATCACCATTACAGCAGCAGCTGCTGTTGCAAAGATAATAAATCCTGCAGAAGAGTTCTGTCTGACTGAATCACTTAGCTATATATAAACTGTGGGTGGTATAAAAACGGTTGAGGGTTTTATACTACTTTTATAAGTGGTGTACATATCAGGTGATGAATGGAGCACAGGAATGTCAACTAACTTCTAGGAAAAAATGGGGCATGAGTACTGTGCTGTCAGAGCTATATAACAGCTATGTTGCCATCAAGAAGAGTTCATGTGCGCTGGTCTAAAAAGCCTAAATCACAGCTTCTAAGTCTGTCACTAAAACAGAAATATGACCTACTTTTTTGCCAGATGCCTTTTTTTGCTAGCAGAGAATGCATTTTATAACTGCTCAAATCAATAAAAGATATATTTAAAAGAAAGTCACTGTGACAATTACCCTGCAGAATTCCACTGCATGCATTGTCCTTTCTTTGTATCCAATTCTGCAGTAATTAATTAATTTAATAGCATTTGTGTCATTTACTTAATGATGAACAAGTCAGGGAAGCAGAATGTGTGAGAGATGGCCAAATGTGCTACAAATGAATCGCATGGTCATTTTTTAAAAAAATAATGTATTATTTTTAAAAATTGTTTTTATTTAGAATATGTGCTCGCAAGAGAGGAGCATGACAGGAAAGACATTTTAAGTGTTGCAATTAAAAATGTACGGTTACATTGAAAGTGGGGGAACATTGTGCGGCAAAGTAAAAAGCGAGAAATGAGAATTTATAGAAAAAAAAGAGAAAAGAAAAGAAGAAAAAATGAGTAAAAGGGGGGATAGGAGGGGGGAAGGTTTGGGGAAGGACACATAAGGGGGGGGGGAGGTCTCAGATGAAAAGAAGAATAAACTTCCAGGTCTCCCAGGATCAAGACATTTCCTCAGAACTTGGTTTCTAGACTATAGGTCTCTCCCATCTTCTTGTCTTCTGTCCTTTATAGCTTTACTTTTCCCTTTAGATTACTTCCTCAGAATGTTTATTTCCTTGTTTTCCAATTCCAGAAAGTTTAAAAAATTGTCCCAATTTGTTTATTTTATTTTAATTATACGACATACTCTGTGTGAGTAAGTCCATATTCATGATGTCTAGTATTTTTAGTAGCCATTGTTCTATCGTAGGTATTTCTTTGACTTTCCAAAACTGAGCTAATTTAATTCTCGCTGCTGTTACTTGATAAAAGAAAATATTATTGGTATTGTTGTCCATATCAAAGTCTGTTATCTATAATATAAATCTGTAAGGGGCGTCGTACGGAGCCGTATAACTCCACAACCCCCCAACGAAACTGAACCAGAATTGCCATGCCCCTAGGACAACCCACTCGGTACAAACTAATGTACTCCAAATTAAAAAAAAAACACCACAACAACGACAAAAACACCGCTAAACAACTGAACATGCGCACTGGCGCAAACTCCCCGGCACGCGTGCACGCACGGCCCCTCCCCCCCTCCCCCCGCGCGGCACACACACACGTGCGCGGTGCAAACTCCCCGCCACGCGCGCACGCGCCGCCCCTCACCCCCCCCCGCGTGGCACACACAAAGGGGTGGGGTGAAGGGAGGGGGCGTGTCTAACTGGAGAGGGAGGGAGGAGGGAAGGAGTGAGTCACGGAGGAAAGGGGTGGGGCGAAGGGAGGAGGCGTGTCTTCAAATTCGCCCCCTCCCTTCTCCCCACCCCTTCCCTCCCTGAGTCACTCCTTCCCTCCTCCCCCCCCTCCGGAAAGACACGCCCCCTCCCTTCGCCCCACCCCTTCCCTCCCTGAGTCACTCCTTCCCTCCTCCCATCCCCTCCGGAAAGACACGCCCCCTCCCTTCGCCCCACCCCTTCCCTCCCTGAGTCACTCCTTCCCTCCTCCCCCCCCTCCGGAAAGACACGCCCCCTCCCTTCTCCCCACCCCTTCCCTCCCTGAGTCACTCCTTCCCTCCTCCCCCCCCTCCGGAAAGACACGCCCCCTCCCTTCGCCCCACCCCTTCCCTCCCTGAGTCACTCCTTCCCTCCTCCCATCCCCTCCGGAAAGACACGCCCCCTCCCTTCGCCCCACCCCTTTCCTTCCAGGAGTCAATCAGGAAGAGAAGAGGTGGGGCGAAGGGAGGGGGCGTGTCTTTCCGGAGGGGGGGGAGGAGGGAAGGAGTGACTCAGGGAGGGAAGGGGTGGGGAGAAGGGAGGGGGCGACTTGGAAGACAACAATGATGGATCCGGACCAAAGCATTCAATACGCCCTAATATCCACACAGATGGAGTTTGAGGGAAATAGACCTTGACATTTGGGAGTTGTAGTCACTGGGATTCAGAGTTTACCAAGACTCAAAGAGCATCCTGAACCCCACCAACGACAGAATTGGGGCAAACATGCCACACTGAACCCCCATGACCAACAGAAGATACTCAAGTTTACACACAAGCATAAAGAAGGGGGAGGACGGAGGGATGCCAGAGAGAGAGAGAGAGGGAGAGAGAGAGAGAGAGAGAAAGAGGGGAAAGGAAGGAGTGTGAGAGAGAGAAAGAGGGAAAGAGGGCGAGTGAAGGAAGGAAGAGAGGCCAGGCACAGACTTCAAAACTCTTACTAAAAGCCACAGCAACGCGTGGCAGGGCACAGCTAGTGCCTAATAAAAAGTATTCCGGTTTAAAGTCAAATTTGATTTGTAGCATTGATTCCATTTTGCTGTAAATCTGGTGCCAGAAAGTTTTTACTCTCTTACATTTCCACCACATGTGGATAAAGTCTCTGTGTTTACCACATTTCCAGCATTTCCCTTCTGACCTACCTCTGTTGAATTTAGATATCTGGACTGGTGTTAAATATCATCTATAAAATAATTTTAGCCAATTTTCTTTGAGCTCTGTGGAGAATGTGTATTTTAGTTTCTTTAACCATATATTTTCCCATTCTGCAAAACTAATAGAGCGGCCTATGTCTTTGGCCCATTTTATCATGGTTTCTTTTACTACTTCCCCTTCTGTTGACCATTCCAGTAGTTGTTGGTAGATTTTTCTAATTAGTTTTGTTTCTGAATTTATTATTTTATCCCAAAAAGATTCTTCCAATTCAAAACCTACTTTTTTATCTCTTTCATAATTTTCTTTAATTTGGAAATAGTGGAACCAGGAAATTGTTGGATCGATTTGTTTTAACTCCTCTTGAGATTTTAGTATTAAGTTTTGTCCTATTCTTTTAGTTAAGTGTTTATAAGTAAACCACTTTTCTCTGGGGATCTCTCTCCTATGTTCTGCTTCGATTGGGGAGAACCAGAGGGGGGTCTTCTGATGGAATCTTTCCTTATGGCATGGTCATTTTTTTTATTTCACCCTTCCAATCGCAGGGATAATCAGAACTCTATATCAGTATTGATTTACAGCTGATTGAGTTGAAAGTATTTGTAAGGCCAGTGACATACATTAATGTACACTAACTTCATGTCAAATATTATACTCATCAAAGATCTGAAAAAAGATTTGACTGGTTATCTCAAATTAGTATTCACTCAATATGCCTAGTTGGTCTATTTTCCACACCAACGTACTCATGTCTCAAATGCCCTGCTGAGTGCCATTTTTTCCACAAATAGGACTTCTGTCCCTTACTTCTATTAGCTCTTAAGCCGTATTCTCACTTACTATTACAGTGAATAGTATTCACTCCCTTTTTTTGTTTTCCATGTTTGTTGTGTTCTAGCCTGGAATCAAAATGAATTTAATGGATAGGGTTGCTGTGAGTTTTCTGGGCTGTATGGCTATGTTCCAGAAGTGTTATATCCTGATGTTTCAGTCACATCTATGGCAAGCATCCTATTAGCATGGGGAATCCTCTGCTCATGCTTTATGGAAATATGAGTTTATAATAGTCATTTTTGTTGGTGCTAAATAAGACTTTAAGAAGCAGATTATCAGTCTTGATTTTTTCTATTAAAATAATATTTTTTTACAAGCCCACAATGCTATTTAAATCATCAGGTTCAACTGGTTAATGCCATAACTGGTGGTAAGTGCAGGTCTGGGGAGGATTTTGGTATACAATCATAGTTCAATGTATTGTTGAAGGCTTTCATGGCCAGAATGCGTTGTTGTGGGTTTTTTCGGGCTATATGGCCATGTTCTAGAGGCATTCTCTCCTGACGTTTCGCCTGTATCTATGGCAAGCATCCTCAGAGGTAGTGAGGTCTGTTGGAACTAGGAAAAAGGGTTTATATATCTGTGGAATGACCAGAGTGGGACAAAGGAATCTTGTCTGTTGGAGCTAGGTGTGAATGTTTCAACTGACCACCTTGATTAGCATTTGATGGCCTGGCAGTGCCTGGGGCAATCTTTTGTTGAGAGGTGATTAGATGTCCTTGTTTGTTTCCTCTCTGTTGTCTACATAGGAACCACCAAATGCAGCATTGCCCAAACATGAATCAAGGAACATAAAAGGCACTGCAGACTACTTCAACCAGAGAAGTCAGCCATAGCAGAGCACCTGATTAACCAACCTGGACACAGCATATTATTTGAGAACACAGAAATGCTGGACCACCCTCACAACCACCTTGTCAGACTACACAGAGAAGCCATTGAAATCCACAAGCATGTGGACAATTTCAACAGAAAGGAAGAAACCATGAAAATGAACAAAATCTGGCTACCAGTATTAAAAAAACTCAAAAATTACAATAGCAAAACAACACTGAGGAAACAAACAAGGATATATAATCACCTCTCAACAAAAGATTGCCCCAGGCACTGCCAGGCCATCAAATGCTATTCAAGGTGGTCAGTTGAAACATTCACACCTAGCTCCAACAGACAAGAGTCCTTTGTCCCACCTTGGTCATTCCACAGATATATAAAACCCTTTTCCTAGTTCCAACAGACCTCACTACCTCTGAGGATGCTTGCCATAGATGCAGGCGAAACGTCAGGAGAGAATGCCTCTAGAACATGGCCATATAGCCTGAAAAAACCTATAACAACCCAATCATAGTTCACTCTTCCAGGCCCCTTCTTTTGATGAAGATTTTCTATTACAGCCATAGATGTGGGCAAAACATCAGGAGAGAACACTTCTGGAACATTAACATACAGCCTGGAAAAATCCACAGCAACCCAGTGAGTCTGGCTATGAAAGCCTTTGACAACACAATTTAATTGATACTTTGCATCTTCAGAATTTTGTGTGCCCTGTGCATATGTGTGCCAGTCACATCAATTTCAGTGCCATATTGTAAGACAACAAAATGTGGAAATGGCAAGGGTAGCTGGGTGACTGCATCAAGGTATTTCCACAGATTTGTACCCATTCAGCAAAAATAAAAGAGAAGAATTAAAGTTCAGCTTCATGTACTTCAGTATACTACTAAATCTATGTGTGTACAAAATTCTATGTATATGTTCCCCCATTACATTAGCACACAATGACCTCTCTAGAGGTCTTAAGTGTATATATATTTGCATGGGACCACAATGGGGTATCGTCAAAGATATTCAGCTTGATGGATGATCCCCAGAAAGAATATGCTTTCCAAGTTAAGAAAGAAAATATTTGACCCTTTGAGTCCTGCTGGATTCAAGCTGTCGTATTCCTCCACCATTGGCTATGTAGTCAGTTGTGGGGCTTAAGGGAGTTATTGGAGTCTGAAGGACCACAAAGTGCTCATTCTTGCCATAATTATTCAGATGTGTGTGCATTCATGGGGTAATAATCCTGTACGTATCCAAGGTCAGTTTATAATAACCTTTGTCCAATCTAGAAACAAATAAAGCACAAGAGATGCTTGATAGCCAGTTTATTTTTGCATTATGTTTTATCTTCAGCTATTGTCTTTTGTTTTGTATTTTTACTTTTCTATTAGTGTATATTTGAGTTTTATGCTACACTGCTATTTTTATTTTATTTTGTTGGCATCATTTTATATTTCAGGCAATCATTTGGATTTCTCCACTTAGCAAATCTCTCCCATTTCAGCTGTAACTAGCCATTTGTAAGCGGAAATTCCATTTAAAAAGGCCCTTTCAAATAAAAAGTTTCATATTGCATCGTGAGACAGTATTTCCCGTGTCACAACCAAGACAAATGGTAATATAATCTTCAATTGATTCACTATTGGGAGGAATGAAGGATGGTATGTTTCGGCCGCAGACAACCCCGCACCATTCTCTGGTAAGAAAGGATCCATGTGAATCTGGATAATATTCCAGTTGCTATAACAACAGGAATGGGATTTCCCTAAGCTTATTACAGAACAGTTCTGTCGGCTAAGACAAGATATCTCCGTCTTCCAGACCATGTGACTGAAAAAGAAATGGCAAGCCCTTGCTTGCTGAGTGAAAACAAAACTCTTCGGAGGAACAATTGCCAAGGACACAACAATGTTAGATCATGACATCCTGAACTGACTAAGAAAGTAGTTCAGACTTTGCCTATAACCAGCTGAGGTAATTTGGGGTGGGCTGAGCAAACTTCACATGAAAAAGTGCGTGTCACTGAGATATTTTTTAAAAAACCTCCCTAAATGCAAAAAAAAAAAAAAGAGTTAATTCTTCTGCAAGTGAGATGGATATGTTTTAAACATTAACATAAAACTTGGGAAAAATTGATTACAGCAATCTATATATGTCAGTGGTTTGGATGCAGACAATGCTTCCCGTTGGCTGAAAGGCTCCTACCAAAGCTAAGAGGGAGATTTTGAACAAAGAAGAGAAATCCCTCTGGAAGAACGGAAGAAACAAAAACTATTGTTTATTCCTCCTCCCCCAAAACCAGAAGATTGTAGGGAGGAAGAAATTGGAGGAAACTGTTACAACCCGGTCTTCCTATCCCACCAAGTAACAGAACGGATTTCAAGGAATGCCTCTCCAGCAGCAAAGAAGCTGGCTTCAAACTATTGTTTAAAATCAAAATAATGCTACAGTAGACTCTCAGTTAACTGGCACCCATGGGGATTGGTAGGTGCTGGGTAAATGTAGTTTCTGGTTGCTTGGGAGTTAGTATTAAAAATAGACCTACCTAATACTATACCTGCAGGCTCCCTGGTGGCAAAGCGGGCTAAACCACTGAGCTGCTGAACTTGCTGACCGAAAGGTTGGCGGTTCAAATTAGGGTAGCGGGGGGAGCACCCACTGTTAGCCCCAGCTTCTGCCAACCTTGCAGTTTGAAAACATGCAAATGTGAGTAGATCTCTAGGTGGGAAGGTAATGGCACTCCATGCAGTCATGCCAGCCACATTACCTTGGACGTGTCTATGGACAATGCTGGCTCTTCGGCTTACAAATAGAGATAAGCACCAACTCCTGGAGTCGGACATGATTAGACTGAATGTTCGGGGAAATCTTGACCTTTACTAATACTATACCCCTACTATGCCTTACCATAAACTCTGGATTGACTTGATATTAATATTGAAATACGTTAATCAAAAGAAAATTAAGGCAAAGACAGACCTTGTTTAATGCAACACAGTTTTACTTTATTATACATGTATTTTACTTTTTATGTGAAGTATAATTTCTTTGAGTTTTTTGCCGGTCGCTTGAGAGTTCTGCTTGTTTGAGTTCCAGTTACCTGAGTGTCTACTGCATATTGAATTCAGGAGGTGACTTCCACCAATAAAACAATTAAAAAACGTAGGAGGAAACGTTAACTGTATCCTTTCCCAATACTGTTTATTCTTCATAATCGATTAGAAGAGGTTGCAAACTTAGTTGACAAATGGCAAACAATGTTATAATATGTCATAGTTGTTTGTTAAAACAGGACCGAAACATGTCAAACTATTCAGCTTATATTATCTAATTATAGCTTGGCTTCTTTTGAAGAAAAGAAAAAAATGCCTTTATCCATCCAGCCTCTCTACCCATTTACACCGTTCCTATTCAAATGAAAGAGACCCAACAAAGCTCGTACACTACTCACTGTAACTTGCATCTTTACAAGCCTCTGTATCAATGAAGATACTGAAATGCTAATCCTCAGAATCTTACCTGTATTATCTTCGCTACCAGATGGTGCCATAATGCCAATTTAAAAAGAGACATAGAATTTAAAAAGAGACATAGACATGGGCTTTCTCAGTCCAATCACTGACAATCAACAGGTGGCTGACTGATATCATTTGACTGATAAATAGCTGTTGACTTAAAGCACTTCCTAAAACTACTATTCAAAAATCATCATATAAGTTTTCTGCTGTAAGGATTTTGTTGTTGTTACTGAAAGAAAAGGGACAGAAGTTGTAGGAAAACTAGGTGGTTACAAATATAGAGGTTGGACCCTCTGTAAAATTCTGTGACTTGGAGAGACAGCTGTCCAACAAAAGCTTTGTGCGAATAAACCTTTGTACCACAATCTTTGACAGTATGAATTTAAGGGGGTTTTAAAGTAAAAGTGCAAGGGGGTACTTTCTCTTTCCTCTTAATATCTGTGATTAGCTAGAAGATTTATTGGAGTCCTCGTGGACAACAAGTTAAACATGAGCCAACAATGTGATGCGGCGGCAAAAAAAGCCAATGGGATTTTGGCCAGCATCAATAGGTGTATAGTGTCTAAATCCAGGAAAGTTGTGCGACCCATGCTCTATTCTTTCTTGGTTAGACCACACCTGGAATATTGTGTCCAATTCTGGGCACCACAATTGAAGAGAGATATTGACAAGCTGGAATGTGTCCAGAAGAGAGCGATTAAAATGATCAGGGGTCTGGAGAACAAGCCCTATGAGGAGTGGCTTAAATTGCTGGGCATGTTTAGCCTGAAGAAGAGAAGGCTGAGAGGAGACATGATAGTCATGTATGTGACAGAAAGTCACAGGGAGGAGGGAGCAAGCTTGTTTTCTGCTGCCCTGGAGACTAGGACACAGAACAATGGCTTCAAACTACAAGAAAGGAGATTCCATCTGAACATTAGGAAGAACTTCCTGACTGAGAGCCGTTCAGTGGTGGAGGCTCCTTCTTTGGAAACTTTTAAATAGAGGCTGGATGGCCATCTCTCGGGGGGTGTTTTGAATGAAATTTTCTTGCTTCTTGGGAAAGGGTTGGACTGGATGGCCCATGAGGTCTCCAGTCCAACTCTATGATTCTATGAAACAAAATATTAGACTAGAACGAACTTTCGTCAAACCAGGCAATTTTTTCTTTTCTTCAAAAGATGCCAAGCTATAATTAGATAATATAAGCTGAATAGTTTGACATGTTTTGGTCCTGTTTTAACAAACAATCAGTGTTATGATATGTCACGGTTGGGTGGAGTTTCCCTACTTCGCAGCAGCCTCCTCCTCCTCGCCGCCTCCGCTGCTCCCCTCCTCACAGGCCCCTTCCTCACCTCCACCAGTGGGGAGCAGCGGAGGTAGCGAGGAGGAGGCCGCCGCCAAAGATGGTCTCGGTGGTGGCCTCCTCTTCACTACCTCCGCTGCTCCCCGCCTCGGGAAGCACCTTGGGTGCCCAGCCTGGCGAAGAAAGAGCAGGTGCGCAGCGGAGGTGGCGAGAAAGAGGAGACCGCTGCCAAGGCCCCTTTATTTATTTATTTATTTATTTATTTTTTGCATTTATTGACCGCCACTCTCAGCCCTAGGGCGACTCGTGGCGGTGAACAGCAACATAGAAAGACAGTGTACAGTAAATCACGACAATACAAACCAGACTACTACAACATAACATATACTTATGCTAAAAATCCGCTTCGTCAAATCCTGGGGTCATAGCCGATCTCATAGTCCTAGTACATTCCAGTGTCGTTCCAACAATACCCTCAATTGAAGGCCTGCTCGAAGAGCCAGGTTTTCAGGCCCCTACGAAAGGCCATCAGGGAGGGCGCCTGTCTAACTTCAGCAGGGAGGGTGTTCCACAGCCGGGGGGCCACCACCGAGAAGGCTCGCTCCCTCGTCCCCGCCAGACGTGCCTGTGAGGCAGGCGGGACCGAGAGAAGGGCCTCCCCGGATGATCTCAAGGTCCTCGTGGGCTCATAGGCCGAGATGCAGCAGCCTCCTCCTCCTTGCTGCCACCGCTGCTCCCTGCCTCGGAGGCCCCTTCCTCACCAGGCTGGGTGTCTAAGGGGCCTCCAAGGCGGGGAGCAGCAGAGGCAGCGAGGAGGGGGAAGCCGATGTCGAGGCCCTCTTCAGCACCTTGCACTAGTATGCTTGCTTGTTTACAAGAAGTCAGAATTTGTAGAATTCCTTCAGCAGCATGCATCAAAAAAGCATTACGCAGAACACATTCCCATGCAGTTTCACACCACAAATGCTATTTCCTAACCTTCAGAAAATATTTTCAGATCCTTAGTCTAAATAACAGACATTTGCATCTAAAGTCTATTCTATCACAATGAACTTGTACAATTATTCTTGCATATTCGAAATTATGCACATGTGCTCTTCGGCTAGACAAGAGTAACAAAGTAAAATTTGTATACACAGTTATTAACATCAGCTGACCATTACTTAGCAGCATTGCAAGGGAGCTTCTCCAATAGTGATGAGTCAGAATGCTTACTACTTATAATGAAGAGGGAAAGTTTGTTGAAATGCTGTCTGGAAACATTTTGCAGAGTCATGGTACGATGTTAAAATTAGTTTGTGTGTGATGTTCAGGAACATCATGGTTGTTAGAGAAGTGAAACTAAACCCACATCCTGACCCACACAATGAAGAAATGTAGCTTATTTGTAGATGGTGTGGTGAGGTGGAGAAAGAGCCATCAGCAAAAAATGTAAATAGCAATAAAAAAGGAAGCCCATGTGAAGAAGTTGTAAGTTTAGGTTCCTCACTGAGTCCAGTTTCTATCCAATACTCCAAACAATAGTTCATTCTCTTCTCTTTACAGCCTTTTGATGAGAAATCAGCAAAATGAGTACTGTATTCTGGTTCAAAAATAATGCTGTGCCATTGTTTTGTGTTTAATGTGCAAGCCTCATGTTTTTATCCCTTCTACTCTTCTGCCCTAGCATAGCCATAATATTTAGAAAGATACATTTCCATTTTCAAGTAAGTGCAATTTGTCATTATGGTGGAACCAGACAAAACTGCTCAACATAATTTATTGAAACAATACAGGACCATCAATCGCTACTAAGAGTTAGCTTGTATAAATTTACCACTATTAGAACATAACAACAAGTTCCAGTTACTTCAAAATCAAAGTGAATGCTTCCTGTCTTTTTCACTCAGCTACATCAGAGGAGAAGAAAGCAACGAAGCAAAAGCTAAGCCATATTTGACTGTTTCAAACAAGCTAGTCCAGTGTGACCCCATATACATAATTAGTACATGTATCACTGAACAAAATTTGCTGCATGGTTCATATACAAATTGAGTATCTTGAATCTGGAATTCCAAAATTCAAAATTGTACACATGGGTAACTGAGACAGTGACTTTTTTGGTGATGGTCCAATATACACCAACTATGTTTCATGCTCAACGTTATTAAAAATATTGTATATAATTATAATTACCAGCTAGCTATATGTGGAAGGTGTATATGAAACAAATGCATTTCATCTTTAGACATGGATCCAATTTCTAAAATATTTCATTATGCATATTAATGAAAATATAGGTATTCCAAAATCTGAAGAAAAAAAATCAAAATCCAAAACACCTCTGGTTCTAAGCACAAAGGATACTCAACCTTTACACCAAAAAGCGATTCAAGTTTTGCCTTCTCCAGATAATGTCATTTCCATTATATATTTTTTAAAAATATTATTTGAAAAATCTGTTCTCAATTTTTATTTTTCTCATCTTTTTACAAGTATACCTCAGTTAATGGAATGGATGTGTTCTTGGTCATTACAGCACTTGGTACCAGAGGTAGAAATAACATTGGAAAAAAGGGATACGTTTCCATACCACAAAAAGGAGTTGTTTAATATGTTTCTCCCTAGTTTTTATTGAAAAATAACAGTATATGCATGGGAAATAAAACAAGCAAGTTAAGTAGACTTTGAATAAGCATACAAAATATTGTGAACCTTCTAAATACCACTAGAAAGCTTTTTTTTCCAAAATCTACCCACAGCTTATTTATAATTTCACCAGCCTCTGCTTTTGTTATGGTTTCTATTTTGATGGAGAAATGTACAATTCTGTTCTTTTTGAAAAATGCTCAGGACTAGCTGGTAGGGCGGGCTAATTTGACTTCCTCCTTTACCTTACTGTTTATGTATGCCCAGTAAGGGAATCCAGGGGCAGCTGCTGTTACCTTGCGTGTTGTAGACTGTCACCCACAACCAGAGTAGACTTGATTGAAGAGTAGTCCAACCCTTCTCAACACAAACGTGACTACACTCTTAACTACAGACATGCCACTGCAACCTGGCAACTGAAAGTTTGTGTTTCTCCTGTTCTTTACTAATTCCAATTCCACCCCCAATTCAAAAAAACATTTAGTTAGAAGAAAAGTGGGAGGGATCTGTGTGGCAGAAAAACTTTGTAAAAAGGACGTTCTTTGTCAGAGGCTTTGTTACCTGAGGTATGGTCATACCTCAAATACAGATCTAGGATTAAACCATTTGGGACTCTATTGGAAACCTGGACAATGTCAACAAAAGCAACCCTCAGAAATATGTAACACTGAAAGCAGAGGTTCCTACAAATAATTTTGCTCTTTGGAATCCTGAATCCTTTGTCATCGGGCTGTACTGCCTTGTGTTTCTGGGAATTGAAGTCCAAAGCAGCTGAAGAACGAAAGGTTGAAACACACTGATATAAAGTGTTTATCATTTCCTTCATACTATGTCATATAAATGAGTACAAAGTGGACCTAGGCTTCTTAATCTGTATTCTAAAGAAGCTAACTGGGCACATAGTCAGCTATATATCATAGTAACTTGCAAGGGGGCTGGCCAGGCTTTTTTAAAAAATGTTCAAAATTATAAGAGTAAAGATCAGTTCCTAAAACAGTTAAGATTACAGCACAACTTCAGAAACTATAGGGGATACGTTCCAAGACCACCCATAATAGTGAACCCTTCATGTACATTTGCACAACACAGGATCGCATTGGAAGAGCTAGAGAAGTTTGTGGGCCTCTCTAGGTCCTCCAGTGAGGTTCTCTAGTATGCTAGGGCCAGAAATATACACTTTTTATGTGTGGATATCAAGACTGTGGGTAATAAAACTGTATTCCCAAAGAGACTGTAATGTCTGAAAAACTGATGGGCTAATATACACAGAAGAATTCCTTAGTCCCTACTTGTCTATCACTAAAAATCATACATCTTTCTAATTTTCTTTTGGGAGCAACATTTGCCACTTAATGAAGTTTAAGCAGTGACAGCAGCCAAAGAAAGACAGCCAAAGGTTGCTATTTTGCTATGAGTTGGCCTCCAACTCCCTCCTCATGCTCCCCCGACCCCAGCTTTCTCCGTTCAACCTTCAGGAGCTGTCAGAATTTGAGAGTGTGACTTCCAAATGGCTAGTTTCGACATGCCAAACATTACGTGGAGTCTATGCTCTCAAGGCAGCATCGCAAGGCCGTTGTGAAAATAAGAAGAAGGCTAGCTCCATGGAACGGTCTTTCAACTACGAGGCTCTAGGCAAATCAGTTCCATGTGTAGTTCACAGAAGGCCCTGTAGTTCAATATGATTACTGCAAAACAAGCATACCGAGCCCCGGCCATTAGTCAGAGCTTTGTTATGCATTGCCCATTTCCCCGGCCCTATGTTTGTTTCCCCGTTCGCCCAGGCCTCTTGTGCTTACGTAGCAGGCCTTGAAAATAAATAGCTCCAGGTCCCACCCTGACCATCGGATAGGCCATGCTTACAATTTACCCACTCCCCAGGCCCTAGTCTACCTCATCGTACTAGCCCAGCTGTCTCATAGTTGTCGAGGCCCACTTTGTAATCTTGGCCATTGGTAACTGAGCTGCCCAATACAATTAGTACCAAACTGGTTTTTAATTTTTAATATGTATGACTGTTATACAGTACTATGTTTGTACTTTTATGATGATTTTTGTTGGTAATTGCAATGCTTTATCCCTTGGGGAGATAGAGTGGTAGACAAATAAAAGTTAGTATTATTTTTATTATCCACATGACAGTCCTTGAGGTGCTCCTACACAGCTTAAATGGCAATATGCAATCCCATAGCAGGAGGAAAGGAACAAATTATTTCAGAAGGGCAAGATTCAAGCTATGTGTGTGCTGCATTGTCAAAGGTTTTCATGGCTAGAATCACTAGGATATTGTGTGGTTTCTGGGCTGTATGGCCATGTTGTAGCCACATTTTCTGCTAGAAAATGCTGCTTGAACATAGCTATACAGCCTGGAAACCACACTACACCCTATTTATGGAAGAAAAACAGCTCAGGAGGGTAACATTTAGGTCATACAAGGCACAAAGGTCTCCTGAGACCCTTGTTGAGAAAAGAAAGAAGGAGCCTGCTATTGCAGTTTTTGCCACTGTGAGATTTTATGGGAGTACACTCAGCTCTTCACAAATTTTGGGTTAATCTTTTTCAGATTTGATTAACGCAGTCCTTCTAGGAATCTCTAGGTCCTTCAGTCGTAGTCTAGGGTAAACATCCACTAGAATTGTTCTGTAGTTCTTAGAGATTTGCTTATTCATAGAGATTACGGAAATGTTCTCTCTAGATTCTCTAGTGCAGTGGTTTTCAACCTGGGGTCCCCAGATGTTTTTGGCCTACAACTCCCAGAAATCCCAGCTAGTTTACCATCTGTTAGGATTTCTGGGAGTTGTAGGCCAAAAACATCTGGGGACCCCAGGTTGAGAACCACTGCTCTAGTGCAACTGGACATTGATCATAGTTACAGTGGAGGACCTAGAGCAGGCATGGGCAAACTTTGGTCCTCCAGGTGTTTTGGACTTCAACTCCCACAATTTCTAACAACTGGTAAACTGTTAGGAATTGTGGGAATTGAAGTCCAAAACATCTGGAGGGCCAAAGTTTGCCCATGCCTGACCTAGACATTTCTAGAGATGTTTTTAATGAAAAAAAGTATCTTTTTAAATTTCCATTTTTTCCACTATCACCTAAGTTCTGTGGAGTCCCCGGTGGCGCATTGGGTTAAACCCTTGTGCCGGCAGGACTGAAGACCGACAGGTCGGAGGTTTGAATGTGGGGAGAGCGCAGATGAGCTCCCTTTGTCAGCTCCATCTCCCCATGCAGGGACATGAGAGAAGCCTCCCACAAGGATGGTAAAACATCCGGGCGTCCCCTGGGCAACATCCTTGCAGACAGCCAATTCTCTCACACCAGAAGCGGCTTGCAGTTTCTCAAGTCGCTCCTCACCCAGAAAAAAACCCCTCTAAGTTCTGTGCCTCTAAACCCAGCTAATGCGGAGGGCTGGCTGTAGTTCCCTTTTTATTTTACTATCACAAAAAAGAAGGGTACAGGGATCAAGGTAGATATTTAGCTTCTCAAGGAACTACTCACTCACAGAAGCCCCAAAGGCTCAAGGTTAGCATGTATACATGTAGTAAAAATGTAGCAATGTCTGAGAAGGAAGTTTATTTTTCTCTAAATGTCATTCTCCAGTAGCAAATCACTTTGGTTTTTACCTGCACACCTATCAACACAATAGGCACATTGCTATTACTCAATTCTAACAAATGGCTTTCCATTAACTTAATGCCAATAATTTATTTTCTCATGTTTTAAGGAGAAGCCAAATTAAAGTATGTGTTACTCTCCGCCGCCCCCTCCCCTCTCTCTATATATATAGAGAGAGGGATAGTTATGATTTGGAATATATAATGAACAGTGAGTTTGGTGCAAGTAAGCCAAGACAAGTACCAGGTATGGGTGTTCTTCTGGATATGTATTTTAAACCACAGGTGTCAAACTCGAGGCCCACTTGTCGAATCTGGCCCACCATGTCACTTTATGTGGCCCTCCAGATGCTGGACTACAACTCCTCTTTTCCTCGTCATGGCTAGAGCTGAAGGAAGTAGTGATACAGTAATTTCTGGAAGGCTGTTGTTTGTTCTGCTTAGTCAGGAGAATGGGGTCTCAATTTAGATACAAAGCTTGTGGATATGATGTCTTGACTTTAAAACGTCCTTTAACCTTTCCTCAGCCTCAGAGCCACAAGTGCTGTTGGGTGCAATTCCCATGGTCCCCAGTCTATATGATGGATACTCAAAAGTGATAGGAGCTGTTGTTTAATAACATTTGGGGACTGAAACTGGGTAAAAACTAAAGTGCACTGTTTGCTATGTGTGTGTGCATGTATGTATGTATGCATGTATATGTGTATGTATGTATGTGTATGTAGTGCGTATGTATGTATATGTGTGTGTATGGCCCTCTGTATCCACAGATTTTCTGTCCATGGATTCAAGGGCCCTTTGAGAAAAACCATAAAGCTGATATGGTCCTTGATGAAAAAAAGTTTGACATTCTTGTTTTACACCAGAGATCTGCTCATTTTTTCAAGAAAGATAAACTTGTTAAAGTTACTGAGTGCAAAAAACATTCAGGTTGGTAAAAAGTCATCCCAAGGTTACTGAACAAGGCAAAAGATTTTGCTAGGTATCAAAATACAAAGTGTAGAAAAACTAATACAACCAGACTTGAAAGCAGAAGAGAAATATAACAGCATTACAGCCAAAGGCAGTGTTTAGCCTTGAATTCAAAGGAGTCAAAGACTAACTTCAAATGTTCTTGTTTCACAGATCTTTGTATATATCCATCCCCCAGTCGTGCAATGGGTTAAACCCTTATGCAAGCAGGACTGCTGGCCAAAAGATTGGCGGTTTGAATCCGGGGAGCAGGGTGAGCTCCCATCTGTCAGCTCCAGGATCCCATGTGGGGACATGAGAGAAGCTTCCCACAGGATGGTAAAACATCCGGGTCCCCCCTGGGCAAAGTCCTTGCAGACAGCTAATTCTCTCACACCAGAAGCTATGTGAAGTTTCTCAAGTCGCTCCTGACACAGAAAAAATCAGTTCTATACTTTGGCCAGAGATCTACAGCTCAGTGATATGGACCCAAAAGTTAGAAGCACAAACTATTTGGTAAATCAGGGGAATCATTAAGGAATTTAGGAAATAAGCAGATAATCTCAGTTTTATTAGGGGTCTACTTTAAAGCCTTCAAGAAAGAGCCCACAGGAAATTAAAAGAACGCCAACCCCATTTTAGTGAGAGCTCATTCGATCAACCATATTTTAATAATGGCCTATCATTTTCAGTGGAGATCACAAGAGCATCTTCATTCGTCAAGTAAGGACTTCTTTGTTGAAGAGGCAACAGCATTTCTTCAGGAGAGGATGTGGGAAAGGTAGACAGATCTATACCAGCAGCACAAAGCCTTAGTTTGAAAACAGTGTTAAGATTGAAATAGACAAGTATATCAAGCTATGAAATTCAAGTTAGAGAAGGAAAAACTAAATTATTTTGACTTGGCCATGATGGTCTATGCTCTTGTTACATCTTGTATAGACTACTCCAACACGCTTTATGTGGGGTTGCCTTTGAAGATGGCCCAGAAGCTTCAATTAGCCCAACAGGCGGTAGCCAGATTCCTTACTGGAGCGGCATACAGAGAGCATACAACCCCTCTGTTGCGTTAGCTCCACTGGTGGCCAGTCTGCTACCGAGCTCAATAGAAAGTGCTGGCCTTGGCCTATAATGCCCTAAACGGTTCTGGTCCAACTTACCTGCCCGAACCCATCTCCCTTTATGAGCCAACTAGAGCTCTAAGATCTGTTGGAGAGGCCCTGCTCTCGGTTCCACCCCCTTTGCAAGCATGATTGGTGGGAACGAGAGGCAGGGTCTTCTCAGTGGTGGCCCCCAGGCTGTGGAACCCTCTACCCAGGGACATCAGACTGGCCCCATTCCTTCTGGTCTTCAGGAAAAAGTTAAAAAGAATTGGATAATATGGAATTCGACAGAGTCTCAATAAGGATTATAGATGAATTGAATTATGCACTTTATATGTTTTAATATGTTTGTTATATGTGTTTTATTTACTCAAGCGTTTTAATTGTTTTAGTTTATGGGGTATGTTTTATTGTCATGTTTTATGGGGCATTGAATTTTGCCGGAGTTGTAAGACACTTTGAGTCTCCTAGGGGGTGAGAAAGGCAAGGTATAAATGAAGCAAATAAATAAATAATGCAGCATCTCTTCTTTTGAAAGTCTCGTAACAATAAATATAATAATAATAATAATAACAACAACCTCATAAAACATAAATCACAGCATAATCCAAAAAAGATGGAGATGGCTGAGTGAAAACTAGAAGCTACCAGTTTTAGCAACATGCCAGTTTTTGATGTTTTAAAATAAAATTCAGTTAGCGTTGTTAAATTAATTCTGTTCCTAAATCAGAGTTGAAGACGATTTTACATTATTCACCACAATTGGTTTGGGTATATGGGACAGCAGATACCATCTACACCACTTCTTTAAAAAAATATTGTATTATAGCAGAAATGCTAGACATGTAATGACACAGACTACCTATATTATAAGGTAAAGTAAAGGTTTCCCTTTGACATTAAGTCTAGTCAAGTCCGACTCTGTGGGATGGTGCTCATCTCCATTTCTAAACCGAAGAGCCAGCGTTGTCCATACACGCCTCCAAGGTAATGTGGCCGGCATGACTGCATGGAGTGCTGTTATCTTCCCACCGAAGTGGTACCTATTATTGAATTGCTAGGTTGGCGGAAGCTGGGGCTAACCACGGGAGCTCACCCCATCCTGCGGATTCAAACCACCAACCTTCCGGTCAGCACATTCTGCAGTTCAGTGGTTTAACCCACTGCACCACTGTGGCCCTTACCTATATTATATCTGCTACTTTAAATGTATCCAGGATCCTCTTACTACTAATCCATATTGACATGCTATAATATTTTAACAGCATGCTCCATATTAAAAGGGCCTGACATGGGCAATATTCAGAAATGAAGCAGCAGTGCTACCAATGCCATTACCACTGAACTTTCAGTGAGTTAGGCTTCTTTTTCAGATTAACTGGGCTTACATCCAGCTAAGAGACTTGAGGGCTGCTTTGCAACATACATCTGTTTGCATCACATTTTACTGTACATTATTGCAACACATTACAGCACTCTGTCCAAGAAGCAACTGAAACACACACACTTAAAATGAAACAGCCCTCCCTAACACATCATAAGATTAGTAAAACAATCCTCATTTAAAGCAGTATTAATTTCCAACCAAACAATTGCAGATTAAAGCCCAAATATAGATCAACTACTCCCTCTACTGAAAATACTGCATTATGGCAACAAAAACTATTTTGCAGTCCTCTGAGAGACAACTAATAAGATCCATGTGCTTCTATGAAGTAAAGCTATTAAGACTGTAGGTGTTCTTCTCTTCCTAAATTACATTTGAAGCCACTGAGACGTAAACAGATGAGCAGATGAATTTTCCAGTCTCACAAACAGTTTTTAGTGAAAACATTTCAGGCAATATATTAACAGAGCAGAAACTGCAATCTGCATAGAAAACAAAAATCTGTACTTCAGTGTGATGCCAAACGCACATTACCATAAAAGTCGGCACTGATTTATAATCTGAAATCTATTGCAACGAACAGCCTTATACACCCACGTTCCCTCCACTGTTTTGGCATCTATAAAGTAATCAAAGGGAAATATTCTTGGTAAACGGTTTTTGTAAGTGAAATATAGGAAAGTAAAAGAAACATTTATTGGGGGGTGGGTAGGACACAGAGCTATAAATGTATATACACAGAAAACATTCCCTTTCTCAATTAGGCAGCAGAATAAAGCCTGACTAGATGGGTTTTGTGATTTCACTAAAATGAATGAAATAGTGGTATCTTATTCAGATGTAAATCCCACTATACTCAAGGGGATTGGCTCCCACATAAATGAATGTACCATTACAATCAGAGAATGAAGCCCACATCAATTAAACAAACATAATAAAAAGATATCACAGAGCACTTGCGGTAATAAATGATACAGAAATATAAAGAAGTTAATGGAACAATGGAATCAGATCCAATTCTTCTTCTCCCAAAAAAGGCAAACAAAATATACCACCCTCTGGGTTTGTTTTCATTAAATGAACAGCGAAAATACAAATTTTGAAACAAGACTCTCTTGTTCTGAAGACGCCCTACTGAGAATATACTTATTTGCGTGGTAGCAAGCAGAACTCTACAAGAAGCTGTTTTGTTTTGCAACTCTCCTGATGTCACTGTCAAAGGGGACTGCCAAAATAAATGGAGAAGCAGACAACACATGACTAAATTTCCATATGGCACCAGAAGCCCACACAAGACTGCTGATCAACCATCATAACTACTGTTTCTAGATTCCCAATACAATATGGAAACTTGATCCATATATATATTGTACTAGCTGTCCCCTGCCATACGTTGCTGTGGCCCAGTCTGTTGCTCTGGAAAATAAAGTAATGAGAAAGTGATGGTTTCTAATATATGTAATTTCTTTCTGCTTGTGGGTAAACAGTATTTCTTGCTGTTTCTTTGTGAGTGTTGATGTGGAGATTGTCTGGTTTGCCCACCCTGGAACATGCAAGAAATCATTGTCCTCCTTTAATGGCCCCTTTCAAATCTATGATACTATACCTGTGAATGTATGAATCATATCTCTCTATCTATCTCTATATCTATGGCTGGGTGGCTCTTTGTCAGGAGGACTTTGATTACGTTTTCTTGCTCTGATGAAGGGAGTTGGCTTGGATGGCCTTAAGTATTTTCTGTTGGTCATAGGGGTTCTGTGTGGGAAGTTTGCCCCGATTCTGTCATTCGTGGGGTTCAGAATGCTCTTTGATTGTAGGTTAACTGTGAATCCAAGTGACTACAACTCCCAAATGTCAAGGTCTATTTCCCCCCAAACTTCATCTGTGTTCATATTTGGGCGTATTGAGTGCTTGTGCCAAGTTTGGTCCAGATCCATCACTGTTTGAGTCCACAGTGCTCTCTGGATGTAGGTGAACTACAACTCCCAAACTCAAGGTCAATGCCCACCAAACCCTTCCAGTATTTTCTTTTGGTCATGGGAGTTCTGTGTGCCAAGTTTGGTTCAATTTCATTATTGATGGAGTTCAGAATGCTCTTTGATTGTAGGTGAACTATAAATCCCAGCAACTACAACTCCCAAATGACAAAATCTTAATTTTTTGAGTGATGGTCACTCCTTGTGTTGTGAGATGTTTTGTTGCCAAATTTGGTGATTTTGTTCATTGGTTCTTTTGTTTTTAAGGTACTCATTATGCACAGAGCGGGGACGAGAGATAGGGCCTTCTCGGTGGTGGCTCCTCGGCTGTGGAACGCCCTTCCTATGGACATTAGACTAGCACCATCTCTAATGGTATTCCGCAATAAAGTGAAGACCTAGCTGTTTGAGCAGGCGTTCGAATAATTAGTGCAATGATTGGTTAATGAACACTGGAATGGAACAATGGATGACGAATCTGGAACATGTTTTTGATGACGAGACGACAGTGAATGGGTCGTGTAATGTGTAAGGTTGTTAACTGTTTCTATACTGTAGCACTGAATTTTTGCTGTTCGTATTTGTTGTGAACCGCTGTGAGTCGCCTTTGGGCTGAGAACAGCGGTATATAAGTAAGGTAAATAAATAATATATATATATATATATAGAGAGAGAGAGAGAGAGAGATGTACATCTCCAAAAAAAAAAAAAGCAGGAGAACACTCATTGTCAGGCTAACCTTTCTTCTTATGTTGTTTTTTTTTCTTCACATGAGTTGAGTTTATTGTTTACGAATCAGCGGTCTCCAGACCACAATGAGTTTGGAAGTCAATTGTAAACTTGACTATGCTCTGCTGGGGAGAAGGGAAGTGGGAGCCTCTTCCCAATGCATTCTCAGTGAAAATCAAATGCCCATGAACAATGCTGAATGTTGAGAGAAGATCACCATCTGTCATGCCTTCCCTTGACAGCAATAGCAAAAGCTCACCACTTCTATCCTATGAAAGGTCAAGACATTAGTGGCTCAAAGACATGCTATTAACTGGGGTGCTGTAAGGATTTTTGTGCATGTTAAGATAACACATACTGGAAAACATCTGACCTCTTCAAATAGATTAATACACACATTTTGTTGTTGTCTACCTTCAAGTCCTATCATGAGGTTTTCTTGGGAGATTTTTTCAGAGGGTGGTTATTATTGCCTTCCTTTGAAAGTGTTATGATTGGTCCAAGGACATCCAGTAGGTGTCCATGGCTGAGCAGGGATTTGTACCAAATTCTCCAGAGTCCTACTCCAGTGTTCAAACCACTACTCCGTGTTAGCTCTCCATGCCTACACGTACAAATAAACTGAATGCTACCAATACCGCCTGAAGCAGGGAGTAGAAGAAACATAACCTATAATGGTGTTTCTTAAGGATTCTCTGTCAAAATGGTTAAGACACTGAAATATAGGTGGGTTCCAAACATGAAATTGATTTTTTGTACCTTCTAGCTGGCCTAATTATTAATATGAACTTTAGATTAAAAAAAAAAAACAACAAATGAGCAGAAAGCATCTCAGGAACTGCATGGAAGGAGATATCGTTAATTAATTTCTGTGGATTGGCTCTTTTTCATCCACTTTCTAGCATCCTGACTAATTTAAGAGTCACTCAAAGCTTTCAAAGAATGAACTAGAGATACCGTATAATAATATCAGTTGCGATCTGAATGCAAGTATAGAAGCAGGGTGCAGAACGCATGATGCCTGGTCCAAAGCATTTTGCTGCCTGATACAGTCAAGCATATATAGCTAGCCAAGGTGTTTTTGCAAATGAAGCAGATATTCCCACAATTATTTCTTCCCATTCCTCAAAGAATGGATAACTAAATAACTATCAATTGGTTGGCCTTTCATGACACTCAAAATCCGCTGTCTGAGGTGCCTGCCAAACATATAACCAGTCCAGGAAGGCAATGTAAATGATGTTGTATGCATGTCATAGGTTTTTCTGGAGAAAACCAAGCTATATTCAAAGAGAGAAATATACCAGATGCCTGATTTAAAGTTCTGGTGAATCACACTGTTAGCCAAAAATGTCAGGTTTTAATTAACTATGATTAATAGTCAAGAAACGGGAAGACAAACTTGTGACCCCATATGTCTTTGACGACATCTCTCATAAGCGCCAGTCAGTATGTCCACTGATAAGGAAATGGAGCCCTAAACACCTGGAAGGGTGCAGCTGCCTACCTCTGCAATTCTCTTATCACATTGTTTTACTTCCTTCACAATGATCACGGCTACCTTTTGGGAATTGCAAAAACCCAAACCAACCAACAATGAACAACCCATGTACAGGCAGTCCTCAAGTTACAAACAAGATTGGTTCAGTGTATTGTCAAAGGCTTTCATGGCTGGAATCACTAGGTTGCTGTAAGTTTTTCGGGCTGTATGACCATGTTCCAGTAGCATTCTCTCCTGACGTTTCGCCTGCATCTATGGCTGGCATCCTCAGAGGTTGTGAGGATGCCTGCCATAGATGCAGGTGAAACGTAAGGAGAGAATGCTTCTGGAACATGGCCATACAGCCTGGAAAACTTACAGTAACCCAAGATAGGTTTTGTAGGTTTGTTTTTTTGTTTTTTAAGTGTAACTCTAGCCTATCTATCTATCCATCCATCCAGCTATCTACACACACATATATATATACACACACACACATATATTCATGCACAGGGAAGAATTAACACCCCTGTGGTGTTTGTTTTCCTGTCTGCTCCCCTGTTCAGAAGATTTCACCTCTCTTTCTGTCCTTGTGAAAAAATTGGGTTTTTGTGGAAACCTTGCTAGCCCAGCTTAAGTGGAGACCCCCTTTTCCCATGATAACTCTTTCAGGTGTGAATTTGCTTTCCTAGGGGTAGAATTCTCTTACTTCCTGTTGTTTCTGCTCCGATCATAACTATTGAGTTGTTTAAAAGTCAGATGTTTGTAACTCAAGGACTGTTTGTACTAGACACCTTTTGTGGACCTAGGGCCCAAGTTTTTGGCTCAGTTCTTTCTAGAATCCATAGACACTGCCAAAAATGCAAAACAAACTCCAACTTTGATGGTATTTGGGGAGGGGGGTTATTATTATCATTATTAACATTGGAGGGGGTTCATGCAAGTGATTTGAAAGATGAATTACTGTGCCTATAGGCTTCCACAAGAGGCACTTCGCCCTCTAGGGCCCCCGGTGGCGCAGTGGGTTAAACCCCTGTGCCAGCAGGACTGAAGACCGACAGGTCGCAGGTTTGAATCCGGGGAGTGCAGATGAGCTCCCTCTATCAGCTCTAGCTCCTCATGTGGGGACATGAGAGAAGCCTCCCACAAGGATGATAAAACATCAAAACATCAGAGTGTCTCCTGGGCAACAATCTCACAGACGGCCAATTCCCTGACGCCAGAAGCGACTTGCAGTTTCTCAAGTTGCTCCTGACACGACAAAACAAAAAACATCGCCCTCTTTTTATGTGATCGGGAGAACCAGAGGGAGCCATACGCAGCTCAAAGTCTATACTCTGCCCAATAGTGCAATGGCATTTGAAAACTTATTTTTTATTTAAAAAATGACCTTTATTCCCTGTGACAATACAAATATTTGTAAAACACTCAAAAATGTATTTCTCAATTGTTGAGAAAGCCTAATAGAGAGAATCCTGGACTAATAAGAATCTTCACAGTTCCGCATGTATTCTGCTCTATAGTCAGAAATACCCCCCCCCCCCAAAATAATAATTTTGCCATATTCTATACATGAATCAGTATTTTCGGAACAGAAAATATTTCTGTTTAAATATTATTTACTGTGTAGAAAATGTTATTTCTAATAAAAGGATTTTTTTCTCTGAGTAAAACACCAATATGTGTCTCTTCAGAATGAGTCCCAAAGTGCTCGGTTTTCTTGGAAGAAGAAACTGCTAATGTTACTTTGCTTCCTTCAAAAAAAATTAGTAAAGAATGCCATTCCTCCCTGTGGCTTAGTAACATTTAAGATGGGCACCTCTAACAAAAGGAGGCACATTAAAATCACTTAACTGAACGGCTTCAAAGCAGCTGGATCTGAAATTCAAAATCCTAATCCCTTCATATTAGACTACCTGTCCAAACGTAACTCCTGCCACAAACCATTACAAAGTTTAAGATCTTCAGGAGAGGCTCTGCTCTCGATCCCACAACTATCACAAACACAGTTGATGGGGATGAGAGACAGGGCCTTCTCAGCAGTGGTCCCCCCGCCTATGGAACGCACTCCCTAGAGATATGAGATTGGCCACCTCCATCTTGTCTTTTAGAAGGAAAACCAAGACCTGGTTGTGGGACCAAGCATTTGATCAGTGAGCAGCAAGTGGAAAAAGATCACACAACTTATGGCAATGAATTGACCCAGACTGGTTTTTGGATTTCGATTTTAATGGATGTGTCTTAATTAATTGTTTTAATTGTTGTTTAAATTTTTTATATTTTGATTGTACTGTGGTTGTTTTTATGATGCTAGCATCGTATGATGCTTTTGTTAGGCCGCCCTGAGTCCCCCTTTGGGGGGAGAAGAGCGGGGTATAAATATAGAAAATAAATAAATAAATAAAACTCCAGATGTCAGGAAAAGGAGAAAGAAAAGACAACCAGTGGAGAGAGGAAAGCAATACATATAGATAGATAAATACATAGACAGACAGACACACAGGGTAAATTTAATTCCCTCTACACATGCCCTGTCCTCCTCATTAAACTAAGGACTGCTGTTTTAATGCCTTCATGTTTTCCTACTCTGCCCTGTTCAGCAGCACCCATTATCTGGCATTGTATAAATCGCCACAGCCACAGAAAATGATGCTATGCATACCACTAGCCTGCTTTCTGAGGTAGCAGAGATAAGATACATGTATGGAAAGAATAATTATGAAACTTAAGTTTCAACTCTGAAAGTCCAACAAATGAGTTAAGATAATAACTATTTTCTATTGCTATAAAAGCTGTAGGAGAAACAAAAATGGAAGATTCCATTCAACCATTAGTAAAACAATAAAGACTGACCACCCAAGAGCACAATCACTCCCAAGGCAATGTTATGTGTGATTTGATACTATGTGTGCACAGTTGATATGCGGGGTCGTAATAATAGAAAAAGGCTTTTAATTCAAACTGAAGTTATGATTAATAATTCAAAGCATTTAAAAAAATATAAAATACTAATTGAAATGATATGACTTGATGAAATGAAACTGGGCTGGATCAAAAGGTGCTGTACTACATGTAGAAATTATTTCAAACTCATTAAATTATCCACAGATTATGTAAGCGTGTGTGTACGCCTTCAAGTTGCCCGTTGATGTATGGCAAACTCATGCATTTCATAGGGTTTTCTTAAGCAAGGAATACTAAGGGGTGATTTAGCCAGTTCCTTCCTCTGAAATACAGCCTACAGCACGTGGGATTCATTGGTAATCTCCCATCCAAGGGCAGTCAGTATGCTGCCTTTCCTCTCTCATCAATCACATAGATATGGTTTGTTCTTTATGGTGACGAGTATCACTGTTTTACAAATGTTTGCCTCAAGGTACACTACAAGAAAGCTACAAAGCTAAAGCAAGCCACAAAATGTGTTTGTGTTGTGCACAAGAATAGCAGCTGGACTGATGCCACTGTTTGCCATGCTAATCTAGCACTGAACTGGAATGAGTTAGGATCTTAAGGATGTGCACTTCAGTAAAGGAAAAGTTTGCTAAGCCAATAATCAGTTGCTATTCATGTTCTGAAGAGCAGCTTACCTTAATAGCCAATTTGTGTGATGTCATGACAGGTTCTTAAATTTCACAGAGAGTCTGGGAAGTAAACAAAAGAAGAGTCACTTTAGAGAAGAAGCAATGAACGTTGACACTGATGTGTCAAAATACTCACAATTGACAGGGAAGGAAGACCTTTTTATGCATGCATGCATGCATGCATTCGCACGCACGCACGCACACATACATATATATATATATATATATATATATATATATGTATGTCGGCCTCTGCAACTGAATTGCCATGTAAAGGAAAATAAGATTATATATATATATATATATATATATATATATATAATCTTATTTTCCTTTACATGGCAATTCAGTTGCAGAGGCCGACAACATTACCTGTTGATAACTCCCAGGTTGCATGGTCATTTAAAGTGTGTGTGTGTGTGATGACCATAATGGATGGTTGATTCTAAGAAAATTTATTTTACCCAGTTCTACCTGACCTGCAAACATTTTATTTTATGATGCCGCCACAGACATGTGTCACTTTAACTGGCATAGCAATGGAAACTAGGGAAGAGTCTGTTACAGTAAGTCGTAACAGGATCAAGTATGTGTGTGTGTGTTAAAGAAAACCTTATACTGTTGATTATTATGTGCAGCTGCTAATGTAGGTCAACTAGTAAGTTTGGACCACACACGGTGGGGTATAACTGTATGGGTTTTGGAATACAGTTCACTTTTGCTCTGAGGAGCCTTTGCTCAGGCATTTTGCTCAACCATTTGTATTGCTCTCTCATTTGGATGAAGAAGCCTTATTCTGTATTGTTTACAAGGACTATGTAAGTTTGTTGCACTGTTTGTTTTGCTTGCAACATTGCAAGTTTATGTTTTAACTTTGCTGATAAAAGTGAAGTTTTTCTGTTCTTTTTCTTCTTGCCTGGGTGCAATGTTAGTATGTCTTCTGTTTTGGACTTGACTGAAACACACTATGCACAACAGAGTCTTCTTGGTAGTGGTCCCATATTTGTTGATCTCCCTCCCCAGAAATATGTAGTTGGCTTAATGAATGATGGTTTGAACCCTAATCTGCTTTAATCTGAGTTTAAGCAAGTATTCAATGGCTTGCTGCTATAAAGTTCTGTTTTAATGGTTTTACTGCTGCTTTTTAAGTTCTGTCTTCATTAGTTGTAAATCAATATTGGGATGGACTATGAAATGTTTTAAATTATTGTATTTTATTGGATTATGATATTGTAATTTTGTGCTACAGAGGTTTTGCCCTGAAAGGCAGCCGAGAAATGACCTCATTTATGCCCCACCCTTCTCATCCCGCAGGGGACACAGAGTGGCCGTACAATAGGCAGCAATTTGATGCCTTATCAAACAGACAATGGTAAAAGCATAAAATAAAATAAAAACATTTAAATCAATTATTAAAAACTACACAATCCGTAAACGTAGTCAAGGCTGTCCCAGTCATGATTGCATATTCCCTCTACTCCTATTGTGCTGTATTTTAACCCAAAGGCTTGGCCCCAGAACCAAGTCTTCACTTTCTTTTTAAAGGTCAGGAAGGAGGAGGCTGACCTGATTTCACTAGGGAGGAAGTTCTATAGGTGAGGGACTACCACTGAGAAGGCCCTGTCTGTCGTCCCCAGCAAACACACCTGCGAAGGAGGTGGAACAAAGAGCAGGGCCTCCCCTGACAATCTTAATCTCCAAAGTGGTTCATAGAGAGAGATTTGTTTGGACAGGTAAGCTGGGCCAGAACTGTTTAGGGCTTTATAGGTTAAAGCCAGCACTCTGAAGAGTGCTCGGTAGCAGACAGGCAGTCAATGGAGCTGGCGTAGCAGGGGAGTTGTGTGCTCCCTGTACGTCGCTCCAGTGAGCAACCTGGCTCCTGTCCATTGGACTACTTGAAGCTTCCGAACAGTCATCAAAGGCAACCTCATGTAGAGCGCATTGCAGTAGTCTATTTGCAATGTAACAAGAAATAGTTTCTGAAAATAATTAGGAAAAAAAGTTTATTTCTCTCTTTCCTTGTGGGCTGTGCTTCAGATCAAAATATCATTCAATCTCATCGTTACCATTGCTTTCCCACCTGCTGGAAAGAGAAGATTTGTGGAAGTCACCTTTTGCTCAGAGATACTGCAATCAAATTTCAGTCTGAAAATAAAATTTCAGTTGATACATCATGGTTTTCATGTGCTGCACATAACTTGAATCTGAGCAGACTCAGATTCTTTAGTGTAACCATGTGCCTTCAACTGAAAAAAATATGGCTTTATAAAGTCAACTTCATCTATCTTTTCAATACTGAGAAACAATTCAAGAAGTACTTTAGCAGCAGCAGCAGAAAAAAGCAATTTCATAAATGCTATTTGCTCATTTGCTGCTTTGATGAACTGAACTGTTCTGACAAAAGGACAGTGGTTAGACATATGGATTTACAGCAAAGCTCCAATATAAACAAACAGATTAAAAAAACGAAAGAAAAATGGACGGTGGGGGAAAAGAACAATTCCCCAAAGAACTACAAAAGCAAATGAAGACTTGATCCAATTTACTTTTCTGGGTCCTACTCAATAAAGTAACAGAAGGATCTTTCCTATTCTTTGCAAACTGTCACATTTCATAGCAGAAGAACCTGGGTACAATTCCATTAAACCTGCAAAAATCATAACAACTTGTTTACTCTCAAGTGTCACATAGGAACATAAAAGCTTTTCAGGCTTCTATACTAAATCTAACTACTCATCAAAGCTCTACAAGAAAAAGCCAACAGGTACACATCCATTTTATCTTTTGTTAGCAAGCAAGGTACATCCACTTGTTCGGGTCTCACTGGATTAAACCCTCTGTTTCCCTTTCCATATTTTGTCTCCAAAACTGAGGCATTCACCACTCTACCCAAAACCATTAGTGTACCCAAAGCTTGCCAAACACTAACCATTCCTTTTGCTAGTGCAGTGCCACCCACACCCAATTCATTTCCTTTCCCCATTTATTACATCCTGATTTTCTGCCAAGAAAAAGCACCTTTGATGATTTAACAGTGGTAGAAATGAAATAAAAACAAATGCAGTCAAAATATGGCAATTACTCTTATGTGACTACAGTGCAAGGGGATTGAGGATGAAACACATCTGCTGCACACACGCCCAGCCTCATATTTGTTGGCCAGGGAAACAACGCTGTGTTCGTAGAAGAATTAAAAGGTATTCCTTTACCATGGGAGACCAATCACCTCATAGGTTTTGGATTTTCTGGGATCCCTAACTTCTGTAGTGTTAGATTAGAACAGGCCTTGAAAATGATTGAAGAAATTGCCTTTAGATCCCACAGGTCTCTGGTAATCCTTGACTAGTCTCTTGTGTCTTAAAAAAACCAAATTATATTAAGTAAATATCTACCTATAACAAACTTTCACATAAACCAAACATTAAAGGAACAGTGTATTTATTACAACCTAATTATTGGAAATTTCATAACCTACTGGAAATAGCTGCACCATAACCTTATTGAAAAGGTAAAGAAGATGTCACATCCGTTTGACAAATGTGAATCTCCATAAACATTTGGAGACCACCTTTTGAAAACCACTAGTCAAGAAAAGCTTGTCTTTGATAAAAGTCAACTCTTTGAACAAGTGATATTCATAAGCATTCATGTAATGGCACACAGGTAACTCAGCTGTTAAACTGAAGAACTGTGTCTTTAAACTGCCAAGGATAAAGGCATGCCACTACAAAAATATATTTGGTTAGCAAAGGATGGTTGTTTCTTTGATGCTGAATTCGCAGTTGCCCAAAAGATATACACTTTCTTGAAACCTCTTAGTTAAAATATGCACTCAGAGATAAAAAAAGTCTTCTTTGAAAAATAACATATTTATTTACTTATAAACATCTTATATTAATTCACCATACAAGCAAATTTCTTATTAAAGTTCATTTATGAATAGGATGTAAGTTTCTGTCTGTTGAGTACACAGGATATCATTCTTTATCAATAGTCCATAGTCTTTAAGGCATAGTTATACTCACTGAAGTCAATAAGTAATACTTCTTTATTAAAGTCTAAACAGCAACATGTATCCACCTCCAGTGAGGTCTAAAGCAGACACATCCATGTCCAATGAGGTGTTCAACAGACTCATAACATTGAAGTCCATAATCACACTGAATACAAAATGGAGTCCTGAGTCTGAACATGCTCAGTAAAATCACATTTCTATAACCCCTCCCACACCAAAGAGGTCAGCCAAACTGGCAAATCAACATGCACATAGAATATAGGTTAGCAAATATATACATTAAGAAATGAACAGTGAAAGGCTTGGGAAGTTGTGATTTCCAACACTAACTACTAGGCTTGGTTGATCAAAAGACAAAATGGTTCAAAACTCATTTCTGATGTAGGGGGCGCTGGTGGTTCAATTCTAAAGTTAATTCCAATTTTCACAGAAAAAGAAATTCAAATTTTTTGAAACTTCCGAGACTTCCGAATCCTTTCGTTAATGGTTTGAAAGTGTTATTTCCTGTTTCATTAGGTGGTCTTTACTTTGAAAGTAGTTGTTTTACTCCAGAAGCAGGGAAAAGCAAGCGGAGGAAATTCCTTCCTTCTCTGGTTTAAAACTGGCTTCTCTGGCTTTTAACCTGGCTTCTCTGGCTTGAGCCGAGCCCAGGAAATTCCTTCCTTCTCTGGTTTAAAACTAGCTTCTCTGGCTTGAGGCGAGGCCAGGGACCAGAAGCGGGGAAAAGCTGAATCATTTCCGAATAACTTCCCGCGTCGTACCAAAAATGGCAGAAAAAGCTTTGGAAGGGCAAAGGGACTTCCGGTTTTAAAAAAGCTTCGATATTACTTCAAAAAGGTAATTTTAATGAAATTATTACGAGCAACGAGTTATCCAACGCTATCCTCCACGTCTACTAACTACAAACATTTAGATCCTACACTTTGTCAAAGGAACAAGGGCTCAAGATGTTTGTCGCTGCCACTCTCACAATTTTCTGTCAGGTAGGTTAGGTTAGGGCCCCTTCTACACTTCCATATAATCCAGATTATTAAAGCAGATAATCCACATTATCTGCTTTGAACTGGATTATATGAATCTACCCTACCATATAATCCAGTTCAAAGCAGTTAATCTGGACTGTATATGGCACTGTAGAAAGGGTCTAAGAGGCAGTAGCTACCCAAGGTCACACAATAAATTATGCAGATATGCAAAGATATTTTAGGCCAACACTCTTTAACCACTTCACAAAATGGATTGGGCCAGAATATTACTGGTGTGGAAAATACAAAAAAATCCCAGAAGGGGATTTCTATATTTCTGTAATATGTGGCCTATTTTTTTTCCTCTGATGGAGAAGACAAGCTTAGACTGAAAGGCTTCCAAATGCTTTATTCTGTATCATACACTGCATAACTATTTAGCTTTCCTGTGGGCTCCCCAGCCGCTGCCCTTGATCATGCTTCGGGCGAAAGGAGAAGAAAACGCAGGCCATTCATCAGCCAGACCCAAATGCTTTTCTACATTCCTCAAGCCCTGGGAAAAGTGGAGCAGAATCTTTTATTACTTATCTTTGCACTTCAACACTTAAAACAGTTTGACAGAAGGGCGAATGCCGGGTAATTAAAAGCAAATGTTTTCTGAATTCAAAATAAAAAAGCACAGGATAAAAGCTTGCTGAGCAGAGCCCCGGAATAAAGAGCAAGGGGGAGAACACTTCAGAGTCAGGAATGGGCTCAGCTGTAACAAACTATTCAGAAAGAATTATGACTTAACAAACTCTACAGCAAACCCAACACAGCACCCAATAAGAAGCCAGCAATAGAGGACTCAACTGCACAATTCTGGATCAACTAGTTACTGAGGCTGGATCTAAACTGGCCTAAAATCCCATTTCAGAATGTGGATTAATAACATTGAACTGGATTATATCAATTTACACTACCCTATAATCGAGATCAATGCAGTTAATCCACGTTCTGAAACTGGATTTTAAGGAAGTATTGATCCAACCTGAAATTGCTTAACCAAGAAGTTTTGAGACAATGCAATTTAGGTGGCATCTTTCACACTGTATATTCTTAGTACTATGGAGACCCCGGTGGCTCAGTGGGTTAAACCCTTGTGCCGGCAAGGACTGAAGACCTACAGGTTGTAGGTTTGAATCCGGGGAGAGTGTGGATGAGCTCCCTATATCAGCTCCAGCTCCCCATGCGGGGACATGAGAGAAGCCTCCCACAAGGATGGTGAAACATCAAAAAAACATATGAGTGTCCCCTGAGCAACGTCTTTGTAGATGGCCAATTCTCTCACACCAGAAGCGACTTGCAGTTTCTCAAGTCGCTCCTGACACACACACACAAAAATGATAGTGCTATGATTCCAGTCTAAACCCCGTGGCAATATCTTGTGGGCTCCAGGGATTTGCAGTTTCATGAGACGCCAGAGCTTGATGGCTGCAAATCTCAAGTTTCTTAAGGACAGAACTATAGCAGTTAGAGAGGAAACATGGTGCAATAATTACTGTATAAAATTAATTATAATCCAACCCGAATATAAGCTGAGACACGTAATTTTATCACAAAAAAGTGGAAAAACATATTGACTCGAGTATAAGCCAAGGTGGGAAATGCAGCAGCTACTGGTAAATTTCAAAATAGAAATAGATACCCATAAAATTATATTAATTGAGGTACCAGTAAGTGAAATGTTTTTGAATATTTACATAAAACTGTAATTTAAATCTGTCCAACTCTGATTAAACCACTGTTCTAACCGTCTTCCATGTAAATGTGCTTATATTTCCAATAAAGAGTAAAATAATACATGTAATAAAAATAATAATAGAGTAAAATAATGTAAATGTAATAATAACAACAGAGTAATATAAATGTAATCACAGTACAGTAAAATAATAAATATAATAGAGTAAAGTAAATGTAATAATAATAATTAGGAGTAAAATAATAAATGAAATAAAAATAGTAACAAGAGTAAAATAATGTAAATGTAATAATAATAACAACAACAACAACAATAATAATAACAGAGTAAAATGTTAAATAACTTTGACTCGAGTATAAGCCAAGGGGGGGGGGGGTTAAGCTTTAAAAAGGGTTGAAAAACTCAGTTTATACTCCAATATATTTAGTACATAGTGTGGTAAAGCCCAAGTTTTCCTAACATGTGTCTGGTCTCCACTGGGTGTGATTGAAATGGCTGGCACAAGATGGAATGTTCCATCAGACTCCAAATTTTTAAAATATATACAAAGAAAATTGCAGCATAGTCGGAAAATTTGTACTTCTTCCTCATCACAACATGCTCGCTTTCAGTGTCTAGGATTGCGACTCAATGGAAGTTAACATACTTAGGATTGTTGATGAACACAGAAATACAGTTCGGAATACGGAATGATTATTACAACACCTCAGATGCATCTTGGACTTAGCTGCTAATTATCATGTATAATTTGTGTTTGCTTCAAAAGTCTATAGTTTAATTTCTTTTAAACTATGAAATGTTTTTGAATAACTAAGTACCAGACTAAAGGTATTTTTATGTAGTTTCAGAAAACATAATGATATGTGTGGGTCATACATCTTGATTTGATATTCCAATTTAAAGTGAAAATATATGTATAAGAGATCTTTCAAAATGCTATATCTCTGAATCTAATAAGTTTTTTTTTCATGAAATTTGAACACAATTACAGACTTGATTATGTAGTTTCATTTGTTTTTACCCCATGTAATTATCTTTAATAGATTTTGAAATATTATAGAAAAGCACCTGAAAGTAGTCTACTCTCTTGCTCTCCTCCCTTTCAGAGCTCTCGCTTACATCCACCTTCTTGCTCCTCCCGCTGGAGTAGAAAAGGAAGGCATGAAAGCAGCTGTGGGTCATTCCAAACAGCTGTCTAACTGTGCAATTGTTTACTAGTTTGAATTGTTGTTCTGAGGCTTAAAGCCTCCTTAGTTGCTGTTAGTCTTTTCTTTCATCCACCCACCTGACTCCAGAAGATGACTAACCTTCTATCAAAGCAACTGAGTGTCTTTGAGTTCATGGCCAAAGCCAAAAAGCCAAAAACTGAAGTCCAAGAAGGCAGCAGATTGAGAACCATTGCAGCACTGGTACTGATCAAGATCCTAGAACAGTGGTTCTCAACCTGGGGTCCCCAGATGTTTTTGGCCTTCAACTCCCAAAAATCCTAACAGCTGGTAAACTGGCTGGGATTTCTGGGAGTTGTAGGCCAAAAACATCTGGGAACCACAGGTTGAGAACCACTGCCCTAGAACATGCACACCTGGAGTGTAGGTGAAAACTGAGGAAATGGTGGAAACTGAGCTGTCTGCCACTGGTTCATCTAATCCAAGCCCAGAAAAACCCTTGGGGGCAGGATATCTGAAAGACCACCTTCTCCCATATCAGAATGCCTACGTGGATGGGAAAGAAGTAAAGTGAATCATGGAAGAAGGCACGATACATGATCAACTCCCTGGTGAAGAGAGGAGGCTATGCGGGCATTACATTACAGTTCCACAGTCAACCAAAAAAAAATATGTAAAAGCCATTACATAAGAAAGAGTATATTCTAGGAGTCCAGTCCATTACATATTTTAAATTATATATTGCCTGTTTAAATATGTATTGGAGACGCTTACTTCTTGGGAGGAGAATAGTAAAGGGAAGAGACATCACACTGGTAACCAAGATCCGCATAGCGTTCTTGTAGGTTTTTTTGGGCCAGTGATTCCGGCCATGAAAGCCTTCGACAATACAAGATCCGCATAGTTAAAGCAATGGTATTCCCCATAGTCACCTATGGATGTGAGAAATGGACCATAGGAAAGGCTGAGCGAAGGAAGATAGATGCTTTCGAACTGTGGTGTTGGAGGAAAGTTCTGAGAATGCCTTGGACCACCAGAAGATCCAACCAGTACATACTTCAGGAAATAAAGCCCGACTGCTCATTGGAGGGAAGGATAGTAGAGGCCAAGATGAAGTACTTTGGCCACATCATGAGAAGAAAGGAAAGCTTAGAGAAGACAATTATACTGGGGAAAATGGAAGGAAAAAGGAAGAGGGGCCGACCAAGGGCAAGATGGATAGATGGCATCCTTGAAGTGACTGGATTGACCTTGAGGGAGCTGGGGGTGGTGACGGCCGACAGGGGGCTCTGGCGTGAGCTGGTCCATGAGATCATGAAGTCGGAAATGACTGAATGAATGAACAACAAAAATATGTATTGATTGTATATGTTCTTTTAAACTGATGTTTTAATTTATTTGTGTGTTATGTGTTTCTAAATGATAGTAAAATGATAGTAAATGTTGTATTTTAACATGTTGTTGTTCTCTGCCTCAGTCTATGGGGAAAGAACCCCTTTATCATAATAATCATTATTATTATTATTACTACAGCAACATGAATGAAGGCTCAGTTCTGGAGTCTGAGGTTTTCTTGGCCCTTGTCCTTATCAGTTCAGAATTCTATTCCTTGTAATGCAACAGCAACATCTAGTGTTCAGTGAAATTATCACTGCATGGCGAGTTGATAGTTACATAAAACTAGAGCTTTGTAATTTCTGCTCCAATTGTTCTCTGATGTAATGTGTCTGGAGATGTCTGCAAATGTTTCCAACCACCGCTAGTGAAAATATCTAGGTTTTCTGCATACATCGCAAATCACCAATTTTCCTTAAATAGAAAGACTTGGTATTTCTTAGACATGACTACTACATGCTCTTTTGGAATTTCAGTTTCTACTAATACTACTGATTACATCCTTCCCCTAATAATTTGTCAATGTGCACAACATCCCATTCATTCTGAAATAATCGGCTCTTAGTCAATATTCTACTGCTAGTAGGCTTCCTAATACTGCTGGAATACATAACTCCTGATGACTGTCCATGCTGACTAGGGCTGATGGGAACTAGACTCCAATATACAAGCTCCCAACTCCTGATTTACAGATATAGAGCTTTCAAACCTGTTTACATACAAGTTGAAGATGGGCTCCAATTACATTGGGTATTTTCATTCTGTCAAGGAACTGATACATATCTTGAATCAATCACATGTACTTATTTTAAATGCCCTGTTATTACAGTATTTTCTCCATAGATGAGAAAAGGAGCACTTGTGTATCACAGAAATGGAAAGGCTAACATTATCCAATTGATCCTACTGCTTAATGAAAGAACAATGATGAAAAATACTAATATAGTATCACTGCTGAATGCCCCCAGCCAAGGAGAATCCATCAATGGCTCTTGCCATTGGGAAGCTTCTTCATGCTTAATTGACATTACTTGCTGAAATCACTGCCAGCTGGGTTTAGTCTTACTCTCTGAAAAAAGCCTTCCTGATAGTTCTTCAGGTATTTGATGATTCCTATTCATGTCTTCGCTTCTCTTCTCCATGCTTTATATTCCATTTTTCACACCAAGTCTTGTAGTGTTATTTCACCTAATAGTAATGGGGTTTCTGGAAAAATTTCCAGTGCTATGTATTGTCGAAGGCTTTCGTGGCTGGAATCACTAAGTTCTTGTGGGTTTTTTCGGGCTATATGCAAAAAGACCGTGCAAAAAGAATCTGTGAACCCCACCTTCTTCAAGATGAACTGAATCACCTCAACTGGGCTCTACAGGCCAATGGATACTCCACCTCAGACATCAGAAGAGCTGCAAGACCAAGAACAAGCCACGAGAGTAAAGATGAAGATCCACCCAGAGGAAAAGTGTTCCTGCCATACATCAAGGGAACCACTGACCGCATAGGGAAGCTGATCAGGAAACACAACATACAAACAATCTACAGACCTACTAAGAAAATCCAGCAAATGCTACGTTCAGCAAAGGACAAGAGGGATCCTCTCACCTCTGCAGGAGTCTACCGTGTACCATGCAGCTGTGGACAAGTCTACATAGGGACCACCAAACGCAGCATTGCCCAAACACAAATCAAGGAACATGAAAGGCACTGCAGACTACTTCAACCAGAGAAGTCAGCCATAGCAGAGCACCTGATGAACCAACCTGGACACAGCATTTTATTTGAGAACACAAAAATGCTGGACCACTCTTACAACCACCATGTCAGACTACACAGAGAAGCCATTGAAATACACAAACATGTGGACAATTTCAACAGAAAGGAGGAAACCATGAAAATGAACAAGAATGGCTACCAGTATTAAAAAATTCTAAAATTGCAACAGCAAAAACAGCAGAGAGGAAACAGGCAGGGACATCTAATTACCTTTCAAGAAGAGTTTGCTCCAGGCACAGTCAGCCCATTGTATGCTAATCAAGGTGGTCAGTTGAAATATTCACACCTAGCCCAACTGACAAAAGTCCTTTGTCTCACCCTGGTCATTCCACAGATATATAAACCCCTTTTCCCAGTTCCAACAGACCTCACCTCTAGGACATGGCCATATAGCCCAAAAAAACCCACAAGAACTTAGTATTTCCAGTGCTCTTTATGATTGAGTATACGGGGTTTACCTATTATAAACAAAGGCATTCAAAGCTTCCTGTGGATAGAACCATAATAGAATATTTTTATCAATATGGAGAGAATAACATCTGCTTCCACTTTTTAAAAAGGTAGTATATGCAAAGAGGTATGCCTAATATATAATACATCAGCAGTTTTTCTTTTTGTTTGAAGTATAACTGTACCATACTTGAGTACATATACTTAGGATCAACTGAGAAACAACTGATTTTGTAAAGGAGAGTAAGCTTAACGCTACAGTCATTTGTTAATCTATTCCCTTTTGCACTTAGGTTTATCACGCTTCTCTCTTAGGGCCCCTCCACACAGCCCTATATCCCAGAATATCGTCAGAAAATCCCACATTATCTGAGTGTGGACTCAGTCCAAACAGATATTGTGGGATTTTCTGCCTTGATATTCTGGGATATAGGGCTGTGTGGAAGGGCCCTTAGAGGAATAACTAGGGTCCCATCTATCATATAAAATCCAGTTATTCTGCTTTGAACTAGATTATATTAGTCTACACTGTCATATAATCCAGTTCAAAGCATATAATCTGGATTTTATATGACAGTGTAGGTGGAGTCTGAAACACCCATGGACAGCTATCCCCAATCATATAATAGACTCATATAATCCAGTTCAAAGCAGATAATGTGGATTATTTGCTTTGATAATCTGGATTATATGTTTGAGGACCGGGACATCCGTAGGGATACCAAGGTGCTTGTTTATAAAGCGATTCTTCTCCCAACCCTGCTATACACCTGCAAGACGTGGACTGTCTAGACATCACATGCAACTCCTGGAACAATTCCATCAGCGTTGCCTCCAAAAAATCCTGCAAATCTCTTGGGAGTACAGGTGGGCAAATATCAACGTGCTGCAAGAAGCAAAGACCACCAGCACTGAAGCGATGGTCCTCCACCATCAACTCTGCTGGACCGGCCACATTGTTCAGATGCCCAACCACCGTCTCCCAAAGCAGTTGCTCTACTCCGAACTCAAGAACGGAAAACGGAATGTTGGAGGACAGGAAAAGAGATTTAAAGATGGGCTCAAAGCCAACCTTAAAAACTCTGGCATAGACACTGAGAACTGGGAAGCCCTGGCCCTTGAGCACCCCAGCTGGAGGTCAGCTGTGACCAGCAGTGCTGTAGAATTTGAAGAGGCACAAATGGAGGGTGAAAGAGAGAAACGTGCCAAGAGGAAGGCGCATCAAGCCAACTCTGACTGGGACCACCTTCCACCTGGAAACCAATGCCCTCACTGTGGGAGAAGATGCAGATCAAGAATAGGGCTCCACAGTCACCTACGGACCCACCGCCAGTACACCAATCTTGGAAGACAATCCTACTCAGACAACAAGGGATTGCCCAAGTATGCGTGGTGAACTGCAATTCCCATCATCCAGTTCCTTCCTCCCCCTCCCCAATATTTTCTGTTGATCATTGAGGGGGTGTCTGTGTGCCAAGGTTATTCCAAATTTGTTGTCAATGGGGTTCGAAGTTCTTCCTGGTTGTTTGGTGAATTGCAATTCCCGTCATCCAGGGTCAATTCCCCCCTCAAAAAAACCCTCTGCCATTTTATGTTACTTAAAACAAGTCTGTGTTTGATCCAGATCCGTTGTTTGAAGGAGTGAAAGTGCTCTCTTGGAAAATACATAAATAGACACAGAGATAGACTGATAGACATACAAACATATATGTATTTGTATATGCTATCCATACAATTCCACTCTAGCCACCTCAAACAGAGCTTTACAGATCATAGCCTACACAGGTTGAGTATCCTTTCTCTAGAATGCTTGGGGAACCAGTTTTCAGATTTCAGAATATTTGCATATGCTGAATGAGATGTCTATGGGATGGAATACCCCAGTCTAAATGCAAAGTTTAGGTTTCATATGCCCCCTTTGAGAAAGGTTGAGGTTTTCCCCTGACATTAAGTCCAGTCGTGTCCGACTCTGGAGGTTGGTACTCATTTCCATTTCTAAGCCAAAGAGCCGGAGTTGTCCACAGACGCCTCCAAGGTCTTGTGGCCAGCATGACTTTTTTTCTTCTATGTAATTTTGATTATGTTGCTTGTTGTTTATGTTTTGATTTTATTTTGCTGTAACATGTTGTCCTGGACTTGGCCTCATGTAAGCCGCTCCGAGTCTCCATTGGGGAGATGGTGGTGGGGTATAAATAAAGATTATTATTATTATTATTATTATTATTATTATTATCTTCCCGCTGGAGCTGTACCTATTGATCTATTCACATTTCCATGTTTTCGAACTGCTAGGTTGGCAGGAGCTGGGGCTAACAGTGGGAGCTCACGCCCCTCCCCAGATTCAAACCTGTGACCTTTCAATCAACAAGTTCAGCAGCTCAGCGGTTTAACCCACTGCGCCACCTTTGATACATAGGTCATTCTACAAACGATATATTTAAGACCATGTTGTGCATGAAACAAAGCTGGTGTCCCCTGAACCACCAGAAAGCAAAGGTATCTCAGACCCCTTCCACACAGTTGTATAAAATCCACACTGAACTGGATTATATGGCAGTGTGGACTCAGATAACCTAGTTCAAAGTAGACATTGTGGATCATCTGACTTGATATTCTGAGTTATATGGCTGTGTGGAAGGGCCCCAAGTCTACACTGCCAAATAACCCAGTTCAAAGCAGGTCTTGCGGATTATCTGCCTTGATAATCTGGGTTATATGGCTGTGTGGAAGAGCCCCGAGTCTACACTGCCAAATAATCCAGTTCAAAGTAGGTCTTGTGGATGATCTGCCTTGATATTCCGCGTTATATGGCTGTGTGGACGGGTCCTGAGTCTACACTGCCAAATAATCCAGTTCAAAGCAGGTCTTGTGGATGATCTGCCTTGATATTCCGGGTTATACGGCTGTGTGGACGGGTCCAGAGTCTACACTGCCAAATAATCCAGTTCAAAGCAGGTTTTGTGGATGATCTGGCTTGATATTCCGGGTTATACGGCTGTGTGGACGGGTCCTGAGTCTACACTGCCAAATAATCCAGTTCAAAGCAGGTCTTGTGGATTATCTGTCTTGATATTCCGGGTTATACGGCTGTGTGGACGGGTCCTGAGTCTACACTGCCAAATAATCCAGTTCAAAGCAGGTCTTGTAGATGATCTGCCTTGATATTCCGGGTTATACGGCTGTGTGGACGGGTCCTGAGTCTACACTGCCAAATAATCCAGTTCAAAGCAGGTCTTGTGGATTATCTGGCTTGATATTCCGGGTTATACGGCTGTGTGGACGGGTCCTGAGTCTACACTGCCAAATAATCCAGTTCAAAGCAGGTCTTGTGGATGATCTGCCTTGATATTCCGGGTTATACGGCTGTGTGGACGGGTCCTGAGTCTACACTGCCAAATAATCCAGTTCAAAGCAGGTCTTGTAGATGATCTGCCTTGATATTCCGGGTTATACGGCTGTGTGGACGGGTCCTGAGTCTACACTGCCAAATAATCCAGTTCAAAGCAGGTCTTGTGGATTATCTGGCTTGATATTCCGGGTTATACGGCTGTGTGGACGGGTCCTGAGTCTACACTGCCAAATAATCCAGTTCAAAGCAGGTCTTGTGGATGATCTGCCTTGATATTCCGGGTTATACGGCTGTGTGGACGGGTCCTGAGTCTACACTGCCAAATAATCCAGTTCAAAACAGGTCTTGTAGATGATCTGCCTTGATATTCCGGGTTATACGGCTGTGTGGACGGGTCCTGAGTCTACACTGCCAAATAATCCAGTTCAAAGCAGGTCTTGTGGATTATCTGGCTTGATATTCCGGGTTATACGGCTGTGTGGACAGGTCCTGAGTCTACACTGCCAAATAATCCAGTTCAAAGCAGGTCTTGTGGATGATCTGCCTTGATATTCCGGGTTATACGGCTGTGTGGACGGGTCCTGAGTCTACACTGCCAAATAATCCAGTTCAAAGCAGGTCTTGTGGATTATCTGGCTTGATATTCCGGGTTTTACGGCTGTGTGGACGGGTCCTGAGTCTACACTGCCAAATAATCCAGTTCAAAGCAGGTCTTGTGGATTATCTGCCTTGATATTCCGGGTTATACGGCTGTGTGGACGGGTCCTGAGTCTACACTGCCAAATAATCCAGTTCAAAGCAGGTCTTGTGGATTATCTGCCTTGATATTCCGGGTTATACGGCTGTGTGGACGGGTCCTGAGTCTACACTGCCAAATAATCCAGTTCAAAGCAGGTCTTGTGGATGATCTGCCTTGATATTCTGGGTTATATGGCTGTGTGGAAGGGTCCTTAGTCCTTCCCCCCTCCCCCCAAAAAACGTGGAGTATTGGGGTGAGCAATGCCCAACCTGTAATATCTTTGCTTGTTTGTAAAAGAGAGAGAAAACCTTGGATTGACAGGATCCGTGCTTTCCATACGAGCCGCTGTCCCTTTAATCCAGATGACCAAAAGAGCGCCAAAGCTTCAAAGAAAAAAAAAACAGAAAGAGGAAATCCGGTACGGAGAGTCCTCCTCTGACCTGCCCCGCTCACTTCAACGGGAAGAGTCAGTATCTTCCGCCCGATTCAAAAATGGCGACAAAGGCGTTGAATCAGAGACTCTTCTCGCGCTGCTGTGCCACGTGACGGACGGCAACCAATCGCGGTTTACGTTTACAGCCTCTGTGCAATTCTCTTCCATACCTCGCCTCTCTCTTCGAAAGCGTGACTTGAAATACATTTCCCAGCATGCGCCGGGAAACGTGACTAGGTAGGCATAAGCTTTGGCGCTCGCGATGCACCCTGGGAAGTGGAGTCCCCGCGCCTTTGCTTCTGTTTCCGGGGAAAGCCGAGGCGAGGGAGAGAGGCCGCTGCGTCGGCTTCGGAAGAGTGAGAGGTTTGTTGCCTTCCAGCCCTTTCTGAGTCATGGCGACCCTATTAAAGGGCCCTTCTGGACGAGATGGGTTGGGAGGAGGGAATTGGTTTTCCTTCTGAAGCTGAGAGTATGTGACTTGCCCAAGGGCACCATGGCCTTATGGAGAATTAAATCCTGGCCTCCAGAGTCATGGGTTGAATACACTGTAGGATTAATACGGCTTGACACCACTTTAACTACTAGGGAACGTTTCTAAAATGTTTCATAATTACTGAGACATTCGTTACTGTGACGAAATGCGGTTACGACTTCGTTATAGTTACTCATAATTACTATAATTGGGCAAACTTCAGAAGCTCCTTCCTCCCTCATTTTTACAGCTATTGGGGTGAAACTTGCTGCAATGGTAGAACACATCTACCCCTCTTAACCCACCAAATTTCAGAAAGTTTCAGTTATCCATGGATTTTGGGGGAATTTTCAAAGTTTTTACAAACATTTTTTAATAGTAAAGAAAATATATTCCTAGTTTGAAAGTATTATTTCCTGTTTAATTGTGTAGTGCTTACTTTAAACATAGTACATGTACTAAACATGTACACCGGGAACTTTGCTTTTGTGCCACAAAACTTTGTTAAATGGATAGATGAGGGTGTTAAATCGATGGACTGGATAACAAAAGGTGCTATAACACGATGTCCCTCATGCAAAGACAGTTTAATAAACTTTCGCCATGTTTTTATGATAGAACCAATTAGGAAATGAGATTTTTTGGAAAATGACATTCATAACCTTTTGGAAAAACACCTTTTGGAGATCATAAACTTTGTTTGAAAAGCATGGCCTTTCAAAGAAGAGCCCAAAACCCCATTAGAGTAGAATTATCTTTTATGGTATACAACCAAATATAATTTTGCAAGGCAATTGTTTCAGTTGTTAGACTGAATAACCTGTTATTTCTGATCTGTTAGGAAAACAGAGATTTGCCAGTGCATAAAAACAGCAGTGCTTCAGAAGTGTGTTTTCAGTGCTCAAATATATATATGCTCACATAAAACAACTTGTTTTATATCATGCGCTCAAGAGACAACAATGGAGTAGACGTGGATAAAAATAAAATACTTGGTTTACTCACAACCTTTGTGTGCTACGAGGGGTATTTTTTAAGTAAGGTCCGTTTGAACATAAGTACACAACGAAAGTTTATTTCAAAAAAGTAAATTTATTTCAGAAAGTACATACTTCACTCTATTTTTCGACATAGTTGCCAAGTTTGTTCAAACACTTATCATACTTCTGAACCAATTTTAAAATACCCTCTTCATAAAAACTTGCCGCCTGCTCCGATAACCAAGAGTTCACTGCCTTTTTTATGTCGTTGTCATCATGGACGTTGTCACGGGCATCTTTGAATTGTCGTACCCACTTATGCACTTTGCTTTCACTCATAACAGTATCACTGTACACTTCACAAATCTGTCGATGAATTTCTGCAGCAGGCAGGTTCCTTGCTGACAAAAACCATATCACTGAGTGAACCTCACATGCAGTTGATAGTCTTAAACATTTTAAAAGCACAGAACAGAACCGTACAGGTTAGCTACAGAGCAGAAACTGAGCACAGTTGTTCCCGAGGCATGCCGGTACATGACGCACGCGCTCGTTGCGGTATGCGTGCGAACTACTAGTGTCTACAACAAAACGGACCTTACTTAAAAAATACCCCTCATATATATTTCGTGCATTGGCATAATCTTTGTTCCTAATCGTTCAAAGATAACCAAGTTTATCAGTCTAACAGCTAAGAAATCTAATTTGCCTTGCATGAAAACCAGTGGATATATTATTTATCACTAAAGAGAAGACTCACTCAAACAAGTTTTTAGCTCTTCTCGGAAAGATCATACCTTACAAAGTTTACAATCTCTAATAAGGTCATGCCTTTCCAAAAGGTTATGAATACCAATTAATCCCCAAAAGGATCACATTTCCAAAAGCCTGTGCAGATTTCTGGTTTCCCAAAAGGTTATGAATGCCATTTTTCAAAAATGAGAAATGCTCTGTGTCCTTGATATCCACAGGGAATTGGTTCCAGGGTCCCATATTAATATCAAAAAATATGCCTGCTCAAGTTTTATTAAAAATGGTATAGAGCAGCAAGCAATCGACATGCTCCCCATCACAGATTCGTGTGTACGATATTGAAAATGTTGTGAGTTGAATTTGGGGATTAAAGGTGGACCCACTGCACATCTTAATGGTAAAAATTATTTGACAAGAGAACAAACTGCTTCCAGAAGCAGTGGCCTCATCTTTGCAGCAGGCATTTAAGCAGAGATTATGCTGGATAGTTGCCTGCATTGTGAACTGTAAGGTGTGTATGTGTTCAAGTGGATTTTAGACTAGTTAATCTCCTATACTCCTTTTGTGACAGATCTCTAGAGGTCCTTCCACACAGCCCTATTTCCCATACTACCAAGGCGAAAACCCCACATTATTTTTATTTATTTCGAACATTTATATCCCATCCTTCTCAACCCCCGAGGGGGAACTCAGGGCAGCCTACAGCTGGCAATCATTAGATGCCAGCAAACAAACAATCACAGTACAGACAATTAACATTAAGTAAACCAACAAATTATAAGAATACATTAAAATACATAAAATATTGACCATTAAAGTATTAAAACACAACCAAGCCCAAGTCCCCAAATCCAAATCATAATCCAGAGTTCCAGTCCACGATCTATTCATTGACAGTTCTCATAAGTCATTGCAATTGCTGCTTGGTCAGCTACCCGAATGCTTGGTCCCAAAGCCAAGATTTAAGCTTTTTTTTCTAAAAGAGAGGAGAGAGGGAGTTTCCCAGATTTCACTGGGGAGTGTGTTCTATAGACGGGGGCCACCACCAAGAAGACTCTGTCTCTCGTCCCCACAAATCGTGCTTGTGACCATGGCGGGATCGAGAGCAAGGCCTCCCCTCTATGTATATCCCTCTATGATCCGAGGTGGATCATAGCAGGAGATACAATCTGACAAGTAAACTGGGCTGGAATCCTATAGGGCTTTATAGGTTAAGGCCAGCACTTTGAATTGTGCTCGGAAATGGACCCGCAGCCAGTGGAGCTGACATAGCAGTGGGGTGGTATGCTCCCTGTATGTCGCTCCAGTGAGTAATCTGGCTGCTGACCTTTGGACTAGTTGGAGTTTCCAAACAGTATTCAAAGCCAATCCCACATAGAGTGCATTACAATAATCTATTCGAGGTGTAACAAGAGCATGGACTACTGTAGCCAGATCAGATTTTCCAAGGTATGGGCGTAGCTGGCACACAAGTTTTAATTATGCAAAGGCTCCCCTGGCCACTACTGAGACCTGGGATTCTATGTTCATTGATGAATACAGGCTCACCCCCAAGCTGCGATCCTGAGACTTCAGGAGGAGTGTAACCCCATCCCACACAGGTTGTAAGCCTATGTCCTGTTCAGCCTTTTGACTGACCAGAAGGACCTTTGTCTTGTCTGGATTCAATTTCAGTTTGTTAGCCCTCATCCAGCCCTACATAGCTGTCAAGCACCAGTTCAAGTTCTGGACAGCCTCCTTAGTAACAGATGGGAAGGAGTAACAGATTTGGACGTCATCTACGTACAGATGACACCGTACTCTCTCCCAGCAGCTTCATGTAAATGTCAAACAGCATGGGGGACAGAACGGAACCCTGTGGGACACACCCCCCCCCCCCCCAAGACAAAGGTTGTGGGGCCAAACAGGCGTCTCCCAATAACATCTTCTGAGACCGTCCCTTCAGGAAGGACCAGAGCCACTACAGAACAATGCTTCCAAGTCCCATGCCCGTGAGGTGTCCCAGAAGGATACCGTGGTCAATGGTATCAAAGGCCACCAAGAGGTCCAGAAGAACCAACAGAGACACACACTCTCTCTGTCTAGTTCCCGGCGTAGATCATCTACTAAGGTGACCAAGGCTGTTTCCATTCCATGTCCTGGCCTAAAGCCAGATTGTGCCGGATTTAGATAATCTGTGTCTTCCAAGAATCCCTGGAATTGTGAAGCTACCTCACATTCCATGACTTTGCCCAAATAGGGGAGGTTGGAAACTGGCCAATAGTTGCCGAATTGAGTGGTGTTCAGTGATGGTTTTTTCAACGGCGGTTTTATGACAGCTTGTTTTAAGCTTGCCGGAATCTTGCCTTCCTGCAGGGAGGCATTAACCACCCCAGCCTCTTTTATCAGCCAGGATGGACAGGGGTCTAGGGTGCATGTGGTTGCCCTCGCCTCTCCAAGTATCTTGTCCACATTTTCGAGCTGCATCAATTGAAATGAATCCATCAAAACTGGACAAGCAGATACTCGTGTTACATCCTCAGATATTTCCGTAACCGTGGTATCAAAATCGGAATGGATCAGAGCGACTTTGTCCGCTAAGAACCGAGCAAATGCTTCACAGCGAATTGAGTGTGGACTCAGATAACCCAGTTCAAAGCAGGTATTGTGGGATTTTCTGCCTTGATATTCTGGGATACAGGGCTGTGTGGAAGGGCCCTATATAACCTCTAGCTAGGCTGCACCTAAATACATATCTCCATCTACATTTTTGTGTAACTGGCACAGGTAACAACAGCGGGTTGGATTTATCTCTGCTCTTTTGTGGACAGAAGGGCCTCTTGGACTTATGGAGGCTCTTATAGCAGGAAGGAGAAGATGGGGCTCATATTTACCTACATAGCCTCTAACACATAATAGGCCTGAAAGCTCTCTCCCCTCATTTCCCCAGCCCAGAAATATTTTTTGTGGCTGTAGAGAAATGAGGAATCAGTAAGATTTCCCTCCACTTCCGCCAGAGTCCATTTAGAGTATGCAAAAAGGATAGATTTATTAAAGTCATCAAGAAAAAAAAATCAGAATTCAGTACTTGAATTGTTTGATTTTTTCCTCCTGTTGCATAATTCATACGTAGACACGAACAGCAAAGTAATTGCCTTGTAACAGAATGGCTTACAACTAAGTGGAGCCTTTACATAACCAAGGACAGGTGCATGAACCTGAATCTCCCTTGAACTTAGAATGCCTTCACTGTAGGTAGAGTATATTTTAAATGTTTGCTTGACCTGTTTTCTCACAATGCTCAATCTCTAAAGTCAGATCTCTCTTCTCGTCCCAATTTCTTTTTTGTAAGCAGAACAGAAAATTGCATTGTTTGATAGGTCACAGGTTCATTTTTGCAATTGTAGTTGGGTTAACAAATTGGTTTGCATGGAAAGCAAAGATCATTTAAGGTGAAGTAATTGTCTGCAGTGCAGTTCTATATATAGCTGTCAAAGGTACTTGCTACCCTTGAGTGGCCATAGGATTGTAGGCTTAAGATAACAGTGTTGTTGTTTTAGAAAACCAAACAAGCTGTATTCAGAATGTATTTGTGCACTAGATTTTGCCTAACCTACAGGACAATGCTTCTGAATAGAAATCACTGCAGAAAAAAAGTTAAAAATCAGTCTATATGTATACTATAAAGCGAAGGAGGCTTGCCAGTTAACAGAGCAATTAATCCTAAGTACAAAATATTTAAAAGTTAGGAGATTCTTCCTTGATATATTATTTTCCCCATGTGTAGAGGAATTCTGATTTAGTTTAGTTTTGATTTGTATATGGAAGATCTGCAACCTCAAAGTGTATAAGCCAAGCACAGATTGATCACTTCAGTGAAAACCCTACAAAACGTGATATGATGCCATGCTCTAGTTGTGCCGATGACCTGTACTAGAGAACTGTGGAAGTCTAGAGGGGTATATTAGCCTTCCCAAGGACTTTGGAATCAACACCCCCAACCTTGTCCACTCCCCCCCCCCCCCGGTAAAATTAAAAACATATTTGTCGCAAAATGTTCCCAAATGCCATTTAGGGAGCATGAGAATATTTTCACTATTAGTTGTGGCCATTGGAGCAAGAGGAAATGAATAGAGGCCACTGGCCACTCACTTGAAGCCTCCAAGTATAACAGAACTGCCCTCTGCATCCCTAGTAGACATTCTGAGGAATTTTGTAGCAAAACCAAAGTTTTTTTGCAAAATAATTGTTTGTTTTTTGGGAAACAATGCATAATTTGATCCCTAAATGACTTATTTATTTATGACATGTATATGTCGCCCTTCTCACCCAGAAGGGGACACAGAGCAGCTTACAAGTTACATGTACATACAATATATTATATTATTAGCATAGCACAATAATAGTATTACTATATTGTACTATTCCACTATGCTGTAATACTATTGGTAATATGACATGTAATATAAAATATAAAATTATTATATTGTATTATTAGTATTATATTGTATTACATTATAATATTATCAATATTATATGTATGCACAGTATATTGTATTATTAGCACAGCACAATATTTGTACTATATATTACTATATTGTACTATACCACTATACTGTAATATTATATTCATCCCACATGCATCCCACAGGCTGCACTTAGCCCACCCTTGGACCACACAATAGTGCTACAGGCCTCAATACATAGCTAAAGGGTCTATGATTCCCTTGTGACTTTTGTATTCTTACCTATTTTTCTCATTTTTGAAGAGAGAATAGGAAGACATGAATCAAAGGTTGGTATATCTCCATTCCCTGATATTACTATAACCATGCTAGATAGTGACGGTCGTTCGGATTAAAGAGATATAAATTGCCATTCAGTATCTCTTCCTGCTGATGGGTAATCAAAGTTGCATTCATAAAATACTTTGATATGGTCATGATTATTCATGCTTCTGAAAAGATATTGTTAGGATCAGGCTGCCAAAATGCAAACATTCAGGCTTTATTTAAATGTTCTGTTTTTTATTATTATCACTGTACATTTAGTAGCCAGTGTGCTCAAATTGTGTTCAGTAGACCGTATTCAAGACTCTCAACTTCTTTATGTAGGTAGAGGCCAACACACGCAATGGGTCTTAAAACAATTTGGAAGAACTACAGAGTTTTGATTGTTATGGGAACGAGCCTTGTCTTGGTGCACTGGGGCTGGTATAACATCAAGTCCCATCCTCTTTTCCAACCCAAGACAGATGACTTTGTCCCCGAGCCTGGAATCGTGACATACGTGCTGCAAGCAGAGAAACAAAATAAAGGAAAATAACCACACAGTGCTGCAGAGTGACTGAAAGGTAAGTTCTTGCTGCAGCAAGAACAAAATGAGAGAAGTGATATGAATGTAAAATACCATTGTTATAATGCTAAACCCAAGCCTAATCTTTTTGTTTATCCCCAGCATCATATAATGGCAGACCTCCTTTGCAGTCTGTTTTCCCTTGCCTTAGCTAGCTATGTATTGCACATAGTTTTTTGCATTAGATCCTACCAATCTTCCAGGTGATTATACCTTTCTAAAACAAGCTTAGTTTGTGTAAATCTGCAGGAATCACAAACAGCACACATCCAGCCCCTTGATCATATTTGAAACTCCCACTGAGGCTTCTACCATCCTGGCGGTCAAATTTACACAGTGGGAGACAACAGCATCACAACTTTTTAATTTAATATTTTTATTTATTGATATATTTTAGTATCACACTTAATACTTGTATTACGAAAAGCAATAGACATCCAACATACACACACAAACCACACTATCAATAAATCAATAAATGATACATTATTTTTATCTGCACCATCTATTTCATTCACATTGTAGTCTTCTCTGGATGCAGCATGTTAACCTATACACAATATTCCTCCTTTATAAAATGCATCTATTATATTTACTTTCCTTAATAAAGAAAATGTTTGAGTTGCTGTAAGTTTTCCGGGCTGTATGGCCATGTTCCAGAAGCATTCTCTCCTGACATTTTGCCAACATCTATGGCAGGCATCCTCGGAGGTTGTGGGGTCTGTTGGCAACTAGGCAAGTGAGGTTTATATATCTGTGGAATAATGTCCAGGTTGGGAGAAAGAACTCTTGTCTCTTTGAGGCAAATCTGAATGTTGCAATTGGCCACCTTGATGAGCATTGAATGGCCTTGCAGCTTCAAAGCTTGTCTGTTTCTTTTGTTTTTCCAATACTTCACTGCTTTTTTGAGATATGAACAAGGCACACAAGATGAGCACCTAATTTTTAAAGATAATGCTGCTTGCTGGAACCACAACACCTCAAACCTTGTTTTAAAAAGTAAAACAAAAAATATCTTCTCTTTGTAGTGATGGTGGCAGCAGGGCTGAAGTATGGCCAGTAAATTGGTGGCTCCCACTGTCTAGCCACGGTGTAAATGAATGAAGAGAGTCAGGACATTTAATTGACAAGTTAGGCGAAGTACTTTTCTGCTGTGCTTCCCACTCTTGGATGATTTTGCTTGCAGTACCAAAACCTGCAGCAGCATAACAAAGCCTTTGAGAGCTGATGTTGTATAGTGGTTGACTTCAAATTAGGAATCCTGCTGTGGACACAGTAGGCAAAGTTAGCTAAGCCATTCTCAACAGTAATAAACAAAGAGTACATTTTTCAGTACCGGAGGGGGGGGGGGGGCAACTTCAATACGTCCTAGGGCCCAGTCTTCTGGATCCCACTTAGCCTACCCTTGTTACATGAAACAAATAGTGAAGTGTGCTGAAAACTGAGTTCCTTTTTTGATAAGAGATAAGGTACACTACTTACATTGACTTAGGTTTTTTGGGGTTGACCGAAATTTCTAGACTTATACATGAGCACATCTGACCATTTTAATTTAGTTTTCTATACTGTGGCAAAACTGTTAGCTTGGGATCAGGCTACAAGTATAACTTCTATGATCTTAACAATCCTGGTAGCGCAGTGAGTTAAACCCTCGTGCCAGCTGTTTGAATTCAGGGAGTGGGTTGAGCTCCTGTCTGTCAGATCCAGCTTCCCATTCGGAGACATGAGAGAAGCCTCCCACAGAATGGTAAAGCATCTGGGCGTCCCCTGGGCAATGTCCTTGCAGACGGCCAATTCTCTCACACCAGAAGCAACTTGCAGTTTCTCAAGTCGTTCCTGACATGAAAAAAAAATATCCCAGTTTCCATTTTTTCCTCTTTAATTAGAAGAATGTATTGCCATAAGCCAATGTTAAAGAGAAGGTGGGCTATTACATTCCTTCCAAATGTGAACCAGCAAGCTTGCTAGCTTTTCCTTTTTCAGTTGCTGACATACATTCAAATATGGGAGTTGGCTGGCTTTAAGTTAAGGCAGTGATTTTGAGTTTTAAATTGTTGTTTTTATATGCTATAGTTTTTAATTTATTGTAGGGCTGGGCGGTTTCGTTTCGTTAATTCGTAATTCGTTAAAAATTCGTTATTTTTTTTTTAACGAAGCGATAACGAACCATTCTGGAGCAGCTTAATAACGAAACGAATTTTTCAATTCGTTTCGTAAATGCTTCGTATTTTGTTGTGTATTCGTTTCGTTATTGGTTTGAGGTCGTTTCGTTATTATTTCCGCATGTCTGGGGCAAGTTTTATAGTTGTTTTTTGTTTAATTAGTGAAAAAAAATTATAATATCACACCAACAGTCAACAACAGAGGGAGAGGGAAGCTTCAGAAGTTCCCCCTGTCCCATTTGGAGCTTTTTTATCATATTGCGCGGTCGCGTCCGCCATTAACTAATCGATTCGTTATTGTTTCGTTATTGTTTTGTAATTTTTTTACCATTTACGAAATTTTGTAAATATCGAACTTTTTTTAAAAAAAAATTCGGAATTCTTTTTAATATCAAAACGCAAAAAAACCCAAAAAACGAATCGATTTTAGAAACAAATTTTTCCGTTGTTACCCAGGCCTAATTTATTGTATTGCACTGTGTGTTTATTTTATGCTTTGTCTTAGGCACTTTGTGTCATATGTCAGTTGCCCCGAGTCCCTTCGGGGAGATGGAGGCGGGGTACAAGAATAAAGTTGTTTTTGTTGTTGTTGTCCCTTCGGGGAGATGGAGGTGGGGTACAATAATAAAGTTCCCGTTGTTATTGTTATTATTATTATGATTCTCAACCTGTGGATCCCCAGGTGTTTTGGCCTACAACTCCCAGAAATCCCAGCCAGTTTACCAGCTGTTAGTTGAAGGCCAAAACATCTGGGGACCCACAAATTGAGATCCACTGTCCGTTTTCAACTATGTGTTTTCGTACTTGTGGAAAAACTAGATTCAGGCATGGCATCACATCTGCAGTGAGAAATATGCAGTGCAGCTGTAGTTTCCCACCAGTCTTCACTGCGAAACTGTAAATAAAGCCTTCCTGCATAATTCATAGCAACACACACTAAAGCTATTAAAATGGTGCTCATGCTTGTTGCCTTTTCAAAATAATTTTTCTTAGCTTCCTTAGGTTCAAGCTACAGAGATTATTACCAAAGGTGGTGTTGGCCCCCTTCCCCTAATCTGTTTGAGCATAGAAAGGTAGTTATTTTCTCCCTGTAAGTACAAGCTTGCAGCCTTTCAGCTGATCTAGAAGATTAAACGGGAATATCAGCATAAATTGAGGAAGAAAAAGATGCTCTCATATAAATATTGCCTTTCACGTGTGTGTGTGTGTGTGTGTGTGTGTGTGTGTGTGTAAGACAATATATATTCAGAAAATTGCATTGGATAGACCACATCAGCTCTGATTTCTGATACAAAACATATGCCATCCAGTAGTCTCCATCTGCCTGCCCACAGAAAACTATATTTAATAATCTAGAGCTGATGTGTTAGTAGTAATCTTTCATGGGTTCCCCTGCTGACATCCCCGTTGCCTCAGCACTATAAGAAGGTTTCGCGAGACCAGTTGCTCTCATTGCCATGTGGTTTTGAGGCAACAGTGCAGGAATGATAGCCGCGGGCCATATTTTTGTTCTTCCAGGCCACTGGTGGTCCATGGACCATAGGTTGGGGACCACTGCATTAAAGTCTATACTATTCAGCTTTATTTCTTCTGTTACTATAAGAGATTCGGCCCTTTTAATCCCATTTTATCCCATATTTCACGTGACCATTTTGGCAGTTCGCTATTGTTAAAAAATGTGAAGCTTCCCACCCTTGATTTACATCTCTTCTGAAGTTATTGTGTACCAGATCATCTTACATACATCTCCTGAAACAATTATCAGTTAGCCCAAACTGAATGACAGTATAAAAGTTTGTACTGTTTGGAATAAATTGTTGTGTAAAGATGTAAACTGAGAAAATAGCATAAAGGGTTTTGTATGGAGAGAAAATTGGCAACCATTTTGAATGTCCACTATGTGATAATGCCACATGTAGTAGAGGAGGCTGTTCAATTTACCCAAAAGTTTTTAAAAAAGAAAATAGCTAACTGTGATTGTAATCTCATAAAATCTTCTTTTCTTTTTTTTTTTTGTTACAGCTACATTGCACTTGAACAAAAGAGATGAAGAAAATCAGCTGGATTAGGAAGAATTGGCTACTTGTAGCTGGACTCACCTTTGTTGGTGTTCATTTGGGGACCTACCTTGTACAAAAAGCTGCAAAGTCCTCTGCTAAATCAGGGTTGGACATTAAATCAAAAGGTCTTGATGAATGACCCTATTTCTGCTAACATCATACAGACCGCTCATATAGTGATTTTGTTAAATATCGGATAAATGCAGCTTGTGTCCATACACTTTGCCTTGACCACAAAAGAATACAGCAGCCTTGTTCTCACTTGTGTGTACATCGTTCATTAAAAAGCGGTTTATAGACATGAGATGCATCTAAGTCTTGACTGGGATTTTATCTGGAAAGATGTCTCGTGTTGATCTCAAAAAGCCTTCTTTATGTACCAGCGAACCGTTAGCTAAGGAGACTCTTTGCCATGCTCTGTCAGTATTTGATAAAATGGTGAGGTCCTGCTATGGCCCCACAGGGAGGCTTAAGCAACTGCACAACGGTGTGGGTGGATATGTGCGCACAACCTCTCAGTCTTCAGCTTTGCTCGGTGGCCTTTCAGTCACTCATCCGGTGTTAAAGCTTCTGACAGCCTCTGTGCAGAACCATCTCGCACGCTTCAGCGACTGTGGCTTGTTTATGGCCATCTTTTGCTGCAGCCTGCTTGAAAAATGTCAAGGCCTTAACGTCGCCCCTTGCACTTTCATTAGAATCAGCCAACGCCTTTTGAGCCTGTGCATTGACTATCTTGCATCTGAAACATGCGGTTGTAGAATGCAGGTGGATTTTAGCAGTTCCAAGATCCCCCTGGATCTGGTCCGTAGTATAATAATTAGCAAACCTGCCAGCAGGCTTAGCAGAATGGAAGCCAATCACATCAGCATTTTGGTTTTAGAGGCCTTTCTGTTTACAATTCCACAGAACATCGATACTCAAATGACTCTAGGAAAGTGTATTTATATTCCCATAAAGAACAAGCAGGTTTCGGATTCTGCTGTATATCCTGGACTTCTGATAGAAGTGCCAGAAATGGACCTGAGAAATATACCTCCAATCAAAAGAGATACTTCAGGCATGATCAAGATGGTGCTTTTCAGTATGTCTCTGTCTGGAGACCTGTCTGAGAATGGAGAAGGAGTCATTGTCATCCCACAAGGAGTTTATTTAGAAGCAGTAGTCTTAGCTCAGTTGCTTAATGTATGCAAGCAAATAGTAAAGGATGGTGTTGGTGTTTTTGTGTGTCAGAAAGTCATCCATCCAGCATTGCAACAATACCTGAAGGAAAACCACGTTGTGACAATTGAAAGAGTTGGACTGTCGTTGATGGAGCCCCTGAAAAAAATGACAGGTAACAAACACATATTCCTCCTTAGTGGCTCTGTTAGGTTTTTATCAAGGGAAATTGAGTTTATATGCTACTGGCATAGATCTGCTGTGAATATTCTGCTGATGAGCTCCACTAGATTCCGTTGGATTGGTAATTAATACTTGCTGTTTGAACATGGTGTGTAAAGCTAAGCAGATGCTACAGTGACATGTTAATACACTATTTCTTACATCCTAATGTTTAAAAGAGTTATTTGCAGTACCACAGATTAATACATATTTAGATTTTCAAAGACTTGCCTTGCTCATTTCTTCAAAATGGGGATTCTTCCATGTCTAGTACCCACTTCAATACTAAAGCTTTTTTATAGATGGCATTGCATTGTTGCCAACACTGTGAACCTCCCTGAGTCTCCTTCGGGGTTGAGAAGGGCAGTATACAAATACCGCAAATAAATAAAATAATACACCAGAACATACAAAAATTCCAGTGTCTGGCTGGGAGCAACAATTGGGTTTATATTTGAGCACAAGTGGTGGCTGATGTGACTGGATATTTTGCAGGAAAAAAACATGTATATGGAAAGTTAGTATAACTTTCCTAAGTGAAACCCTTTCCTATGTGAAGATGGATTTTTTTGTTATTTTTTAAAAACTGCATTTGATCATTTATTTAATTGTATATTCATTGCCCTTATTTGCATTACATGGTACAAGCTCTCCTCTGTTTTTTTGGTATGACACAGACATATGTTTACTGCCTGGTAAAAACAAGGGCAGAATTGCTGAGATAGAGCAATCCAAATCTTTCTCTTCCAGATTGTTATGTGTACCTATTCCATATTTATTTATTTATTTATTTATTTATTTATTTATCATGTCAGGAGCAACCAGACATTTGTATTACATTTTTAACAAAACAAACAAACAGACAGACAAAACACAAAGTTTGCAAGCTTGGTAGTTGATTAAATGTCCTTTGATCAGTAGCTGGCCACTTGGAGTGCCTCTGGTGTTGCCGCAAGGAGGTCCTCCATTGTGCATGTGGCAGGGCTCAGGTTGCATTGCAGCAGGCAGTCAGTGGTTTGCTCTTCTCCACACTCGCATGTCGAGGATTCCACTTTGTGGCCCCATTTCTGAAGGTTGGCTCTGCATCTCGTGGTGCCAGAGCGCAGTCTGTTCAGCGCCTTCCAAGTCACTCAGTCTTCTGTGTGCCCAGGGGGGAGTCTCTCATTTGGTATCAGCCATTGATTGAGGTTCTGGGTTTGAGCCTGCCACTTTTGGACTCTCGCTTGCTGAGGTGTTCCAGCGAGTGTCTCTGTAGATCTTAGAAAACTATTTCTTGATTTAAGTCATAGATGTGCTGGCTGATACCCAAACAAGGGATGAGCTGGAGATGTCACCTATTCCATTTGGGAATTGAAATATCCCAGCATAAGGTTGACATCCAATGCTACTCCCTTTCAAATATATAGAGGGTACATTGCTGTCTTCTGCCTAAAAGGAGAAACATTCAAGGGGAAATATCTCCCAGAAAGCTGAGGGATATTTTCCATTACCATCTCCTCTGTAAACATAAATACCCATGCATACAGTAAAGCACAGCTTGTGTTTGCACAGCTGCCTCAAAAATCCTAGCTCTTGTAGCAAAACCACATCTCCTAAGAAGTCTCAGAGTGCTGTTATTTCTAAAATAGAAATGGAAGTGTAGACACAAACAATAAACTCACTGACAGTATTGTAAAAATGGAAGACATAAGATACTGACTAAGACCTAAAGAACCCTTTATTCAAACGATATGTTTCTGGTCATCCATGGGAAATTGCAGGTTCTTTCTAGTCCCTGTCCTCGCTGGTATCACATCATTTTGCAAGTCTCAGGAAAGTTATCTGAAAGCCTGTTGTGAAAATGCAGAAATATTGATGGTAAAGTCAGTTGTGCCACCTATCCTTTCCTTAAATGAATCCCACTGCAAATATTTCAGTTGCTGCCACTTAAGAATCTATATATTTCTTATGCTTCATTTTGATATTCTTTTGTTTTGTTTCTTTCTGTAGTACTCTTAGTTTCTAGGGAGACCCTTTCAGCTGTCCCAGTGTTGTGAGAAAATTTAACAGCGAGCATATCTGTTCCATATGAACCTGTGAAATCTGTTCTATTAAAACAGAAATACAACTTCATTTAAGAATTGAATGGAAATGACTCGTCCCCAGTCAAAAGCGTCTAAGATTAGAGAAGGCCGACAGTTTATTAACTTTAATGAATAGCAGTAGTTAGCCCATTTAGATGACTCCCTTCTATCTAAATTTCGCCTTCATTTTCACAAAAGTAATTTGCTTCTAGTGGCATTAAACATATGTGCTTACAATCTTAGATTATATGTTGTAGACAAATGGAAACTGGTTAATCTGTAATGTGATTCAAATGTTGGATTTTTTTTTCCAACTCCGTTACATGAGATCGTCTCAAAAGGCACAATAACACAGGCTTTCTAATTTGGCAACTTCACAGATCCTTAAGAAGCCCAACCCTTTCTTCTTTGTCAATACTTACTATAGTCTTGCTTCATTTGGCCTGATCAAAAATAAATCCAATAATGTAATGGAAGAAACCATTGGGGGAAAACATGCTACTCCATCACTTCCATTAATTTTTGAAAAAAAAATTGCTAGAAAACATCATTCAAACAGCATCATAATGGAAATGCAGCCTCAGAAGGATGGGATAAATTACTTTCAGCTCTTGATTAGTTTGGTCTTCTTTGGTTCACAGATACCTACAGTCCCCAAAACAAGTCCCAACTTATTATTATTATTATTATTTTAAAGTTTGACTCTATATAAATGGTTTAATATGAAATAGCATTGAGATCCCTGTTGTACCTAAGAGTTCATCCTAGTCCATCCAGTGTCCACAGTGACTAACAAGATTGGATGGGAAGCTATTCTGCCCCTGAGTACCATATTGACATCAAAGAAACATGTTGGGGGATGCATGCCAGCAGTGGGCAGAGATATAAACACGCCTGTTACTCCACATCAGCCAATACATATACTGTACATATACTTCTCTGGAGAAGTGAAGTGAGAGCTGATATTTCCATAATGAGTGTTTCACGATACATTCCCCAGATGCCTCCAAGGCTGTATCACTTTGCTCTGCCTTTCTTTTCATAAGATTTTTTTCAGGGAATCAAGAGGTAGCAATTAGTTCTTGAGAGATCCTTTGATTCTCTCAAGAACCGATTGCTTCTCCCTTCTTCTTTAAAGGGTCAATGGGCAAGAGAGACCAAAGCAAAAGGGACCCCAAGGACTAGACCTGATCCCAGGCTGGAATTTTTACTTTGCTGTTCTAGAGCACCCATAAGCAGGAAGTAAAAGAAATTGACATTCCCTATAAGTTGACTCCAAATAAGAATTAATCAGAGCATGGAAATGCCTGGTTGGTTTATGACAGTGATTCTCAACCTGTGGTCCGTGGACCACCAGTGGTCTGCAAGAAGGAAAATGTGGTCCACAGCCTCACCATTACTACACTACTGCCTCAAAACCACGTGGCAACGAGAGCGACTGGTCTCTTGAACCCTCTTACAGAGCTGAGGCAACAGGGATGTCGGAAGGGGAGAGGCGAAAGATTACTGCTGCCACATCAGCTCTACGTGATTAAATATGGTTTTCTGTGGGCTAGCAGATGGCGACTACTGGGTGGCATATGTTCTGTATCAGAAACTAGAGCTGATGTGGTCTAGCCAATGCAATTTTCTGAATCAGAACCCCAAATAGCCAAACTGAATCTAAAGATGACCAAAAATTGATTTGTAACCCTTTTGATACTAATGTTGAAGTGTGGTTCCTGGTCAAAGTGGTCCCTATTCAACTGGTCTTTGGTCAAAAAAAGTTTGGGAACCACTGGTTTACAGGCTGGGAGTTGCAATCCAAAACAAAACAAAAACTAACTTTATAAACTCCATGTTGAACAAAAAGGTTACATTTGCCCTGTGATAGGTAATAGGACTGATCATTCATAGATCTGGCTAACCTGTTTTTTTTTTAATTGATAAATTTTAGTATCACATTCAGTATGTAATTTATATGTAACAATAGATTTCTAAAACAAAAACAATAAATAATGCCTCATTCTATCCCTACTACCCATTAAAATTGGCTTCCTGCTCTTCTTTGACTAATGTGCTAATTTATATACAACATTTCTCCTCTTTAAACTACAAGCTTTATATTTTTTATTTTTCCTTATAATAAGAAAATATTTTCTTCTTTGTATATTGGAACCTATAGTTACAGTGCATCCCTTTGAATAAAAAGTGCTGGAAGAGTAACATGTTGGGTCCTTCTTTCACCCATGAAAAGAGAGGACATTTTTGGTTAACAATCAGTGCAATGATGGAGAAGCTTTTGAAAACAGAAATAACATTTAGACCTTAGTTGTTTCTCTTAATTAGATTAGATTTGGAAAATAAGATCAAAAAAGAGTAATATGCCATATGACAAGATTGGTGTATGTGAAATACTGGAAATATAATAAGACTCCCAAATATTATGGAATTAGATATACTAACAAATTTATTGAAAAATCTGACAATGTTTTAAAAATTCTGTAAAGAATCCAAAAGGAGATATTGCTGTAACTATTGGCTAATCTCTTTTAAAATCATCTAAACCTGTAGCCCTCTATAACCTATGACAGGAAGGTAATTATTCTTTATGCAAAGTATTTTTTCCCCGATTCTTTTATGGTACTGATATGTCGCCTTTCTCATTGCACTGCTCCAAGGAAATTTTCAAAACAAACTGAAACAGGATAAGATAAAAATCTGAATAGAAATTTAGAGCACAATTAAACAATTTATTATGGTATATTAAAACATGATTACATTTTTAAAGGTATAAAAATATCAAATGGGCAAGAAAGAAACCGCTGTACGTTCTATCCTGATGTTATTCTTTCACAAATGAATTAACCCCAAGGTCCAGTGTTCCCAAAACTGCTGTTCTTTTGACTTTCAGAATGATTGAAAATATGTCAAGGAAAGCAGAGTTGTCCAGATGATAAGTGGTCATTATGTGACTCTGTAGATTTAGTTGAACTAGAACTTCCATAAACTATAGTCAGTATAGCCAATTGTGAGGGATGATAGAAACTGCTGTCTATTAACATCTGTGAGCACTAATGCTACTACTTCATCAATCCAAGAGTATATCACAAATCACTCCAAATATAGCTATACTGCATATCCCAGCAGTCATAGTCAGCATAGATAGCAACAAGGAATGTTGGAAATTGCTGTCCAGAAACATCTGGAAGGTCACATGATTTACACTCCTGGTTAAGACCTTGAAGCATTTCCATGCTACACTACAGAATATTTGGCTTTTCTGTTTCTAAGATAGTGCATATCATTATTTTTTCTGTCTTGAACAGGTGCTCAGCCGATACCTTCTCTACAGTTCCTGTCTCCTGCTTGCTGTGGCTATCTGAAGGATTTGCAAACTCTGTCTATTGCTTCAAAATGGTTTTTTCATCTGATTCCTAATGACCCAGTTGTCTGCAGTTTGATGCTGTGTAATAGGAATGAAACAGCATGGGATGAACTGAAGGTCTGTATCTCTACAATTACCTACTGAAATGCCTACTTTCAGATAAACTTTTGAAGGGTCACGTGATTAAAAATTGAGTCTTTTGGAGAATACTCTGCTAACACATCTTTGCTTACATTGACAGAAAGGAGATATTTTTATCGAGCAATTTAGTTTCAAACTCAATATTAAAAAGAAAGATGCATCCCCATGGATTATCCAGTCTTGGCTTGGACAGTGGGATTTTCTCAAGGATACATGCCTCAGTAATTAGATCTAGAAATCAAGATCATGTTTACCTCCCAGTGGCAAGTCACAAAACAAAGCATACATAATGCAAGATACACGGCTGAGAAAAATCACAGACTAAGACAAACAGACGTCTTCTGCTACTTGAGGAAGCACGTCGTAACAAAATAAGCCAAGCCTACTATATATCATGATTCTGTCTGACATTAGGGGTCTAAGACTCGTGGGATGTATTTTTGGCCTTGAGTATATGCACATGACACATTTATTTATTTTATTTATTTATTTAGACCATTTCTATCCCGCTTTTCTCACCCCCAAGGGGGGACTCATGGCAGCTAACACAGGCAACTATTGAATGCCAACAGTATCAAAACAACAATATAAAACAGCAATATAAAATCCATTACATAACAATTAAGCAGTGATATTAATTAAAATTACATAACCACATAGAACAGATCACAGAATCACAGGTCATAAAGCCATTTCCAATTTTCAAACAATCCTATTGTCCGAGTTCAGTGCCTAAAGTGCTGTTGTGCCCACTAGCCAAAGGCCTGACTCCAAAACCACGTCTTTAGTTTTTTCCTAAAAGTAAGGAGGGAGGACGCCGATCTAATCTCGCTGGGGAGCGAATTCTTACCACTGCTCCCTGTTCACTAAGATGAAATAATGGAATGAGGGAATAGATTTCAAGTTCTTGGTCAAACCTCAATTCAAGTCATTATTTTCCTCATTCTATTAGCAGCATGCTGTATTTCTATCAAGTTTGGAAGAAAGGGATTTCAACCTCACCTCTTCCCAGTAATCTTGATGCAAAGATTTTCTATTTCTCCCCTGTTGTTAGTGTGCACCTTTAATAATCCTGATACAGATTGTTGTTTCACCACCATTATTATTCGTGAGGAAACAGCTGTCCTTGCATTGGGAATCATTGAGATAGAGCAAGAGGATTTAACTTCATGCTGCTGCCCTCAAGCTGAGAGTGTTGTTTTCCTACTGGTATTAGAAGCAGAGATACGGCATTCTCTTTCCTACTGCTGCCAGTGTTTGATCAGCTGATGTAAGGAAAAGTAGGCAGAGTGCACTAAAGCTCCTGAGACCATGGAAAGAACAGATAAGGGTTATGTCCTTGCCCACATGTGGATTAAGACATTACATTATTGAAAGACACTCTGCTTTAGAGAGCAAGAGAGCTCTGGAGAATATGTCAGCAACTCTTTAATCATCAAGCTGTGTTTAGCTTTCAGAAGGCAACCTGTATAATAGGGTTGGGCAGGGGTTTCTTTTCCCTCTAGATCTCCTGCACAGGTTTATTCCCCCATAGCAGACCCATTCATTGGATTATTCATTTTGAGAGGGGTTGCAGAAGAAAATGGAAGTATTTTGAACTAGTATTGGGACATTCATGGCGATGAGGTAGGGATATTTTCATGTCGTTTCACATGTTGTGAACACTGCATGGTTTAGAGAGGGGGGTGCTGAAAAAGTCCAGTTTTTGTATAAAAAGGGGGGGAGTCTTTTTGGGGGGGTTGGTGGGCTACAGAAGTTGGGTTTGGGGCCACATGTGGCTTATGGTCATCCATTTGCTTGCCCATACTCTATGGAATTATTTCATTGTGTGCCTTCAAGTCATTTCTGGCATATAGAGACACTAAAATAAACGATTTTTTCTTGGGTATATTTGTTTAAAGGGAGTTTGCTTTTGCCTTCTTCTGACAATAAGAGTGGGTGACTTGTCCAGGATCACCCAGTGGGCGTCTACGTCTGACCGGGATTTGAAGCTTGGTCTCCAGAGTCATATGCCGACATTCAAACTAGTACACCAAACTGGCTCTAATATTATGCTTAACATGTATTCGTTATCCTTCTTTCTGGGAGGTTCAGAATAGCATTTTAATCTCAACAACTCTGTGAGATAGGTTGTACTGAGAGAGAATAGCACAAGGAACTGCTAAGGCTAGACCTAGGAATACAAACACATGAGTTTGTGTGCAGTTGCTGTGTGAAGTAACTAAAACGTGGGCAATTTCCCTGGGAAGCAAGGGGTTCTTTGGTGCCTTTCCCTGGACTATTGGCCTATTCTGAAACTAAGGGTTTTGTGATGAGAAGGACTTTGCTTGGACAACAATCTTCTTTTAACTGTGGCTTAGGGCAATTCAGGAGTGAAAAACCTTTGGTCCTTCAGATGATTGACACCTCAGCTTGGTCAGTGCTAAGAGACAGTAAGAGTAGAAGTGTAAAACCTTGGCCAGGCCAAAGGCTGCCTACACCTGATTTTGTTCCTAGATTAACGTACTGGCTTCCAAAAGACTCTTATTAGTTCTCAGCCTTGAATGATAATTTTGAGCAAAGTCGAAACAGAACTTTTAGCAAGAGAAAAAGCTTCATCTGTATTGCTTGATCTTTACATCTGCCTTGTTCAATTATGACAGGGTAAGCAAACAAATTGGGTCCAGAAACCACACCTTCTTCATTTTTCACCACTCCTGAACCCATGTAGGCCGTGTCTATCCATTTTTACAAAACTAAAAGTGACAGAAAAATCCTATATATATTCCCCCCAAAATGATAATTTGGGCCTAATGAAAATTTGCATGGGTAGGCATTTAAATGGAGAATTGCATTCTCTCGAGACAGATATTAATCTCTATTTTGATCCTCTCAAAGTGGGGCAGGGGATGATGCTGGACAGAAGCTTCCTTCAGGTTGCACAGTTGCCATTTATAGTATGGGGTTCTGGAATATATGCCTGAGGGGCTCTGACCCTTTTGCATGTATTGTTACCATGATCTTCCCCAACTCTGTCTTCGTTTTTTACATGTCTGATAAAGAAGATGTATCCAGAACACTTGGGTTCAAGTCTTTACTCAGCATTAAAGCTCATGTGTGGTATGGCTGTGAGCCAGAAGCAACTTGGCTGCTAGAATCACCTCATATGGTTCTTGTGCGGCTAAAACAGGATAAGCCCTCTTATACACTGTGCAGAGCTCCATGGATAAAGTGTAAAATTATTGTGTTTTAGAAAATTGTGCTGTGTGAGCAGAATACTCCAAAAATAGATCCCTAAAGAGTATCCTCATGTAACTGGTGGTTGCTTCCTTTGTTTATGTGTTTGCTTGTTTGTTTAATAACAAAGTGTGTGGTTTATTTCCCATAGCTTGCCTGTCAAACAGCAGAACATGCTTTGCAGTTAACCCTCCGTGATCCCTGGGTATTGCTAGGTGGCGGCTGTACAGAAATGCATTTGTCCTCATATATCAGGCACATGGTATGTAGAGCTTTGGAAGGGTATTTAAAGCTGTTTAATGTACTTAAGTCTGGCCAGTTTATAAGGGATTATGAGAAGTAGTGAAACACTGTTAATGATCTTCTGCACATTTTGCAGAAGTCTGTGATTCAGGGTTTTTGTGCATTTAGAAGACAAAGTACTTGGATAGGCTGTAAAGCAAAAGAAGGGTATGTAGAAGGAGGTCATTCAGGCCCTTGGTTATTTTTTGAGCTCAAAATCACTTTCCTTATATTTAACTATATTTATCCTCCCATGTAATGTCCATGGGTCACCTCCTTTGCCTATCCCTCCCTCATTGTTGTGTTGTTTATGTTTTTTTTATCTCAACCATGAAAATGGATAGGAAAAATAAATACAGCATCTCTGGCCATCATTTTTAATTTCCCCAAATTTGCAAGCCAGAAGTATTGTGCAAGACAAGGTTGCATGTTGAAATGCTAGGGTGCCAAGCTGTGTCAAGTTTAAAAGTCATATAGCATTACCCCCACCCCCAGTATGCATGTGATAAAACCTAACATTTAGAACTTATTTACAAAAGGAGATATGAGTGTTTGAATCTATTCACAATCTGAAGACTGCAACTATAGTTTACTAAACTCGTATGTGACAATTTAACACTTCCTAAAGGCTTTGTCTGAGAGAGGGAGGGAGGGAAGCAAGGAAGGAAGGAAAGAAGGAAGGAAAGATACGTCGACCACTCTGTCCAGTGAACAATGGTGCTGGCGGAAGTCCAGGACAATTGTAGTGGAGTATGAAGGGTGGCGAAGCAGTCATGAGTAAGGGAGAAAGAAAGATTGGAATCTCTGTGGATGTGTGATATGCTTATTCTTGCTCACCTATAATCCATTGAATATAATGAGACATGTCAGCAGCTCTGCTGCCTATTTGTCATAATTTACTGGAGCAATGAGTAACACTTTAATAGTCTTTCCCCATCTTTTCTGTTCTAGACTTCTACTGTGGAAGAAAGTACGTTGGAAGATCTGTCCTGTTCTCGGGCAGAGTTCAGGATGGTGGCCGATGCCTTTTGCTCTTCACTAGAGACTGTAGCTTGCTGCTTAGACCATGATGGAGGAAACATTCTCACTGATATGAAGTGGGGTCATTTTTGGTCTGTTCCGCCTGATGTTCCCAGCAGGTCTGACTGGTCAGACCTAATTTGGAAGTGTGGATGCGGTCTTTGCGATAAAGAGCAAGGCCTCCATTGGAGGATGCTCCAGTCCTGTGCCAGTCCTTTCCTCCCACAAAGTTGTATTCATGAGTCTTCTGTAACCTCGATTGATAATCTGATTCTTGACTGTTTTGCTGCAAAAAGGAATGGCCTGCAGGTTGCAGTGGAGACAGCCAGTCTGCTGCTAGATCTCTCATATATTATTGAAGATCAGAATTAGCAGTGTTTGCATATCCTAGTGGTGTTCTCCATGTGCAGTGACCTTCTCAGGCACAACATCCAACCACATCTCCCTGCATCCCCAAAGAATAGTTTAACGAAGGTTGTGAAGCACCTCTCCCTCCAAAAAAGGCATGGAATGTTGTATAAGGAGTTATAGGTGGAAAGGAAAGTTCTGTTCCTCTCTACTTCTTTCATGTGGAAACTTGCCTGTTTATTTGGCATGCCCAAAAAGATGGCATCTTGCAAAGACATGACATAATCATTCCCGAATTCAAAATATGTATATGCTGAGCATCCCTTATCCAAAATTCTTGGAAGTAGAGGGGTTCCATATTTTTTTTCAGATTTTGGAATACTGGGATATACATGTATGCATGCATGCATGCACACACACACACACACACACAGAGAGAGAGAGAGAGAGAGAGAGAGAAATCTTGGAAATGGGACCCATGTCTAAACATGAAATTGATTGATATTTCCTATGCACCTTATATACATAGCCTGAAGGTAATTGTATACACAATATTTTTAATAATGTTGTGGATGAAACAAAGTTTGGATAAACTGAAGCATCAGAAAGGAAAAGAGACACTATCTCAGACAACCATGTGGGTGATTTTAAATTCTGGAGTATTTTGGATGCCAGAATTCTGGATTAGAGATGCTCAATCTGTACTCCTGTTTGTATGTTCACTTGGTCTTACCCCACATACATTGATAAAGCACTAATAAGATCAGAATGCATCAAGGTTGCAACTGACAGGAGGCTAAGCAAAATCATCTTGTCACAAGACAGTTAAAGTGATGCTGGCAGAAATGGAGCTGAAGTTCCTTTATAGCCACCTTCCAAGGTTGTGTTATTGCTGTTCAAATGATAGCAGAAACCTGTTAGTCTAAAATGTCAAACTAGTTAGCTGTGAATTCATAGTAAGTTAATTACATATTACAAAATCAAGCCATGTATCAAAAGTAATGTAGGTCACAACTAATTCATTTGAATTTGTGTTGATGGCAGATCAAATAAAGCTGTAAAATGAGTATTGTTTTAATTATTCTAAAATTGTGAAAGCTTCTATTTTTCAGTCCTAATACATAATGTTGTTTTATGTTTGATGACTGTAATTTGACCAAAAATAAATAAAAGGATCTTATTCTCCTGTTTGCTGCTATTTTCTTAGGAGATTTTTTAATCAAAAAGTAGATTGTTTCATTCTCATTTTTTTTAAAAAATTATCATTGAAATCGGTAATTAAAATAAGCAAGTAGAAGAATGAGATGTTTGTCTGTTTTCCTAATACCCATTTACATTTATTCTTTTGAGGCTAATGATTTAATCCAATCAAACACATGTTCATGATTGTAAACTATTTAAATGGTTAAGTGAAGCCTCTTTTGAAAGGTGTCACTTATTTTTACTGTTTTCAATTTTAAGTAATTTAAACAGATCTTATTGAAAGCCACACAGAGACCTTATGGTATAGGGTGGGTTAAAAATATGGCAATAAAACAAATAACAGCTTTACTTCCTCTCATGATAATCCTGCTCACGTTTTTGTCACTATCTGGAACTCATCGATTGTTTGTTTCTTTCCTCTTGACAAACGTATGTCCCTCATTCATGAGTACAAATGGGTTAAGGACAGTCTGTATATAGCGAGGCTCATTCAGCCTTTGCGTGATGAACTGTCATGTTTGGTTTTTTTCTGACAAGGTGCACAACCATTTTTTTCCTTCCTCAACTGCACCCAGATTTTTCCTTAGCTTCCCTATTGCTCTTTGTTGATATTAATAAAGAATGACCACAGGCTCTGAAATTAGAAATATTTTCAACACAACTTGTGTCTCTTGAAATGATTGTGTAGAAACATGGGACTTTATCAGATGAGTGTCAAAGTAGCATTGAAGCAGGATGGTAGTGTGTTTGGCAAGTACTTATTGCACAACCTCATGTCCAACTTGCTTTTGCTTTGCATCCCATCTGTTACTGTAGTGCAGCTTTTCATTTATAGAATCATAGAGTTGGAAGAGACCTCATGGACCATCCAACCCCCTGCCAAGAAGCAGGAATGTTGCATTAAAAGCACCCCTGACAAATGGCCATCCAGCCTCTGTTTAAAAACTTTCAAAGAAGGAGCCTCCACAACACTCCGGGGCAGAGAGTTCCACTGCTGAACAGCTCTCACAGTCAGGAAGTTCAGATGGAATTTCCTTTCTTGTAGTTTGAAGCCATTGTTCCGTGTCCTAGTCTCCAGAGAAGCAGAAAACAAGCCTGTTCCCTCCTCTCTGTGACTTCTCTCACATATTTATACATGGCTATCATATCTCCTCTCAGCCTTCTCTTCTTCAGGCTAAACATGCCCAGCTCTTTAAGCCGCTTTTCATAGGGCTTGTTCTCCAGACTTTGATCATTTTAGTCGCCCTCCTCTGGACACATTCCAGCTTGTCAACATCTCTCTTGAATTGTGGTGCCCAGAATTAGACACAATATTCCAGGTGTGGTCTAACCAAGGCAGAATAGAGGGATAGGATGACTTCCCTGGATCTAGACACTATGCTCCTATTGATGTTGGCCAAAATCCCATTGTTTTTTTGTTTGTTTTTTTTGCCGCCACATGACATTGTTGGTTCATGTTTAACTTGCTGTCCACGAGGACTCCTGGATATGGAAAAAAAACTCTGGATATCACTGCCTTTCTGTTACTGCCTTTTGTGCAGTCAGTCTCAGTTGCGATATGCCAGGAATCGTATTCATATTGCTAGGACACACTCTAGTGGTTCTCAACCTGTAGGAACCCAGGTGTTTTGGCCTACAACTCCCAGAAATCCCAGCCAGTTTACCAGCTGGTAGGGTTTCTGGAAGTTGAAGGCCAAAACATCTGGGGACCCACAGGTTGAGAACCACTGCTCTAGATTGTGTTTTCTTTGCTGAGTGGAATATAGGATGCAGAGGACTTTAAATATTTCTGCTTTATAGCTATATGGCTTTATAGTTGTTTTATAGTTCAATTGTCATGGGTAGACTACTTCCTTGTTGGGTTCACTGATTAGGACTCTGCTCCTTAAGAGGTTTGGCTGAGCAATTAAGATGGTCCACTCCAAGAGCAAGTCTGGCTCTTGGGGATTTTCCTGTTACCTTGGTTGGTGATTCTGTTAAAATCCTGGTTGATTTCTGGGATAGTGTAATAATGGGTAAGATGGTAGCCTTTATAGCTTCTGACTGTCCTGTTTATAGAGTGGAGCTATCAGCTTTTTGATTCTCTAGGAAGTTGTTAGCAGTGGAATAAGTGAAGTTGTGACAACAGTAACATTGGTGGAAACTCTCTGACTGAACACAGACTAGAGCCTATTTGAAGCCTCTTTCATGAGAGTACATGCATTAAAAACATATTTTTCTCTCTGTCACGTTGCATTTGCAAAGAACTGTTCAACAGAGCTGTTTCAATTACTTGTGGCGGCGGGGGGGGGGGGGGGTTCTCTTGTACCTTGACCAGTATACACAGAATCTAGCCAGCACTTTCCAAACATTTATGTCGGTGACATACTTTTTAAACATGCATCATTTCACAACACAGTAATTCAGTTTTACTATATATATATATATATATATATATATATATATATATATATATATCTCAACCCTTTATAAGACATATGAGCACATACTTAAATTGTAATAACCAAATATATGGAGACATATATGTATCTCATGAAAAACTTTCCTATTTTAAAAAATATATAATTTGTATGATAATATACATGCCTTCAAAATGTTCACATGGCAGACTTACACACTGCATCTGACACATTACTGTGCTGCGACACATAATTGCAGCCAATCTGAGCACTCTTCTCAGGATGCTACCATCCTTCCGGGACCCATTTAGCGGGAATGGCAGAGTGGGCTTTTTGTGACTGCTCCTAGACTCTGGAAGTCTGTTACATGGGAGGCTAGGCTGGCTCCCTCTTTGCTTTCCTTTTCTCAACAGGCAAATCAATTATTTCATGTAAAAGAAGGCCTTCTTTAGTGTGCTATACTATTTTTATTATGACCATTAAATAATTGTTTGAAATGGTTTTAATTCTTTAGATAAATTAATGATATTTTAATCCTATCTTATTTTTTTACTGCTTTTTAAAAATTTGGAAGGATATGGAACAGGATGGGGGATAAATAAAGTAAATGAATGTAATGTGATAAATTTCCTAGACTGGGAAAAATGGCATGGAAAAATGATCAATTTTTTCCATTTTGAAGAAAAGAAATTAGATCATTCCTGAATAAACCAGAAGGAAGTGGAGGAAACCTCACCCACTGCTGCTTCTAAACTGAAATATACATATTTTTTGCAGTTAGTCAACCATATGGTCTCTGTTTCAAATCGATCCATTGTGAATAATTTAGACCTGGTCCACACATACAGCAGAATGGGGTGGTAGACTAAAAGCTTGGCATGCTGTTTTATTGGTTTTTACATATCTGATTTTAACAGTTTGTGTTATGTATTATCGCTTTTTCTATAATTGTGGCATTGAATAATTACCAAAATTGGAAGTTTCTCTGAGTCCTCCTTGAGGTGAGATACAGCAGGGTAGAAATATAGTAAGTAAATAAATAAATGACCTTGGAGGGCTACATCAAGTCCACAGGTATTAGTTTGGGGACCCTTGATTTCAAATAATTAATGATTCCCATCTCTCATTTTCCCCAGGGGCTCCTCGAGATGCAATCTTTTCTTCCCCCTGACCCTCTCACTTGTCTGTCTTCCTCTTCTGCTCTGATCTCTTCCTTCACTACTCCTGGCCTTTCTTTTCCTTCACTACTTTGATATCTTCCTTCACTATTCCTAGCCTCTGCCTTTGATAACTGGTACATTACTCCTGATGACCCCATAGGCTCCAAGACCAACAGAATTGTCATCTGCCTGGCAATGCTGGCATTTTGCAGAGACTCCAAGAAGATGCAGAATCAGAAATGTCTCAGTTTGCATGTCCCGGTTGTGTTTGTGTAAGGGGATGACCACTAAGGCTAATGTGCTCGAGGACACTGCAAATCCTGTTTTCCAGAGTCATAGTCCAATGCTCAAAACCACAATGTCACGCCAGCTCCTTTGGCCATATTTAAGAGGAAGGCACACTTTAGAATATAAGAAGGTTAAGTTGCAATAGGCAGCATTTTAGATCTTTGTACAACTCATTTTCGTATGGAAAAAAAATCTAAACATATAAGAAGATGTTAATGGGATAAAAGCATCAAGAAGCAGCAGCCAGTGACTCCAGCACTAAAAACTGTTCCCACCTCATAACTCTTTGGGACAACAGAGCTTCTTAATCGCCCTTCTCTTATTATACCTCTTATCAGCCTAAGACAGAGATTTGGATACTATATACAGCCCAGTGTGGGCACCCACTCACCCACGCTGTTCTGTATATAGTATCCAAATTATTTTGGTACAAGTGACAGAAAATGGCTCTGGTGACAGTTACTTTGACAAGCAACCCTCCCCTTCTCTGTCAGCAAAAAATCACATAGAAATAATAAAGTTCACTATGTAATATTACTATCCATTTGATGCCATTTCATCACACCTCCAGTTAGCTGCCTGAGAAGGCTGCCTCATGCTTCCTAACAGCGGGACAGGTCCTGCCATTTATAAAAGTCCCATTTGCTATTGCTCATCCTTTGAATTCATATGTCTCCTTAAGAAAGGAATCAGTGCTCGAAGGCAGTTCTGTTTAGTTTGATCCCACAAGAAGACTAGAATGGTAGAAATCCCTTTCTTTCCCCTTCACATTTCCAGTTGCCAAGGAAGATCAAGCAATTCTTGTTAATGCTTCCCCCACCCCCGCCGCCTTCATCCAATTTGCCTGATTTTCTGCCCACATGGGACAAGCTGTTTTTTGCATTCTTTACCATAAACTAGGTCTGAATTACTCATGCAGGCAATCTTTTTGTCTCATGCTCCTTCCAATTTGTACAAAGGATGCAACTGTAAGAAGCTGCTTTGTGTAATTCAAATTGAAATATATAATTAAGCACTGATCTTCCAGTGCTCCCCTTTCCCTCTCTCCACCCACTCCCCAAATTCAGTTTTCTTAACTCTGCAACTTTAGGAGCTAGGAGCAATATCCTATTCCCATCCTGCTACCATATGCTTACTATTATCCCTCCATGTCGGAGCTCCCGGTGGCGCAGTGGGCTAAACCCCTGTGCCGGCAGGACTAAAGACCGACAGGTTACAGGTTCGAATCCAGGGAGAGGTAGATGAGCTCCCTCTATCAGCTTCAGCTCCTCATGCGGGGACATGGGAGAAGCCTCCCACAAGGATGATAAAAACATCAAATCATCCAGCTGTCCCCTGGGCAACGTCCTTGCAGACAGCCAATTCTCTCACACCAGAAGTGACTTGCAGTTTCTCAAGTCACTCCTGACACGACAAAAAAAAAATCCATCCATGTCCATAGAGTCAACCATCCACAGCTTGAATTTTTTTAAAAACCAAAAAATCCAGAGAAAACATTGATTTTGCCAGCATTTTACTACACCACTGTAGAGAATGGGACTTGAGTAGCCACAGATTTTGGCCCTGGACCCAAAACCCAGCAGGTACCAAGGAGCTATTATATGAATGAAGTAAATGAATGAACCAAACCACAGAAGAATATTTATAGGTATACCTCATTTAACAACACCTCTGTTGGTGGTGGGATAGAATCCCTGTGGGCTCAGGCAAGAGCAAACTGCCACAGATTGTGCATTCTTCCTCATTTATAAATATGTTCTACTTTGGCTGTTATTTGAAAACTCAGATCCAAAAATGAGGCTGGATGGCCATCTGTCAGGGGTGCGTTGAATGCAATTTTCGTGCTTCTTGGCAGGGGGTTAGACTAGATGGCCCAACTCTATGATTCTATGATTCTATGAAAATGAATTGTCCATTCATTTTCATAGTCCATTGTTTCTGAAAGACCATAAAATACTGACAGCCATGAACAGAAGCCATGTCAGATCTTGGGTTCTCTCTTTTCACTGGCATCCTTCCTTGATCAACGAAGCAATAACATTGACCTCTAATTTTGCCCTCATCTCTGTGTGTCTTGATTTAGAAACACTGAAGCCGACACACTGAGAACGGACTCAAATTCGGACAAGACAACCACACTATGGTGCTGTTTGGCCTCACATGTTTTCATTTGCACCTGTGAAATGTTTGACGGTCTGGATTCTCCCACAAATAATTTTGTTCAAAATCTATGTGTGAAGGAGTGCTAGTTGCAAGGTTTCAGCCTCCTCCCCAATCTTTACTACATACATTACATTTATCTTGATTCATCTCCAATGTTTGAATGCTGTGACTTTTTTTGAAGTGTTTTGCACCAGTATCTCTTCACAAGAGATGCCTTGCCTGTCGTCACATTCAAGGCTGAAACCAAACATTTGAACAGAATACTCAACTTGAAGCAGTGCAAAAAACCCCCATAAACCGTCGTGATTACAAGCGTGCTGTTGCCATCTGCTTAATAAAAAAATTACTTTGAAAATACAGGAGTGGGTAGGAGGTGAGAAATTAAAATTATTTTTTAGATACAGTAGGTTAACAGAAGATGTCCCTCTTGCTTTTTAGTATTTAAAACAGAAAGCCTGTTTGCTCATCCCAAAGGAGATTTTAAAAAAATATATATTAATATTTTATCACCATTAGGACATGTTAAGACTTGGTTAATATTCTCAACTGAGTCTGTGATTTCACCACCAGCTAATGTCTTTCAAACATCCTGCTCCTATTTTTCTCTCCCCAGTTATATTGCTGGAAAAAAAAATCTTCTGTGTCATCGTAGCAAAGGGACTGAAAACAAAAGCATCGTTCTTTTTTGCCAAGTGAATGAAAAGAAATTATCGTCCAAATACATTCAGAAAGCTTGTATGTAGGGCAACTAAGCTCTCTGCCTCCAAGACATACTTGATGCATGAATAATAGGCTATGAAAGGATTTTAAGGATCTGCCTTTGCTTCAAATGTAGAAATGCACCTGATAATCCTGTTATACAAGATGGCCCCCTCCTCCTGCCCCCTGCCCTCCCACCAAAAGTCAGTGGTACCCATTGAGAAGACATATGATTGGACCGGATATCTGCAGGGAGGGGGCTCTCTTCCACTTCCAATGTCTTGGCAGGATGCTTCAGAAAACAACCTTAGGAAAAGAATTATATGCTTGGGTAGCTATGTTTTACATGTCCCACACATACACATAAAGGAAGAAATGTATGACTACAAAAAAGGACAGATCCCCCCCCCCCCCCCCGTGCTAATATGGACAGAAAGGCATAAAGACAGATACATGCAAATGCAGAAAGTTCTACTATCATAGAAATATAAAAGAAATAGAGCATTTTAAGAAAAGGTACCCATTTCCTTGTGATCGCAGCATCTTTCTGAACATAACTCACAGTGCAGAATGCTAGGTCTGAAAATTAATTTGGCAATGTGAAATGCTACAAATTGGGAGGGAGGGAAATAACATTCACCATTATTCTTATCAGAACCTTAATGGATCCTCATTTTTCAGGAAAACCAGGAGAATAAATTAGAGGGGAATATTTTGTGCATTTTTTTTGCTGGGCATTTGCACCATCTAATACCTTTTAAAAAGCAAAAGCAATTTGTACAAACCAGAGGGGGTTGCCATTGCCTTCCTCTGAGGGCCTTTCCACACGGCCATGCAACCTAGATTATCAAGGCAGATAATCTATAATTTCTGCTTTGAACTGGATTATCTGAGCCCACACTGTCGTATAATTCTGTTCAATGTGGATTTTATACTGCTGTGTGGAAGGGGCCTGAAAATTGAGATAGCATGACTTGCAGGAAATCAACTAGTATATTGCCAAAGGCTTCCATGGCTGGAATCACTGGGTTCTTGTAAGTTTTTCAGGCTATATGGCCATGTTCTAGAAGCGTTATCTCCTGACATTTCGCCTGCATCTGTGGCAAGCATCCTCAACTACAGTGGCTTTTCTAAATATTAGGAAGACGAAATTAGACCTGCCTTCAACGATTTCGATAGATCAGAATTTGGGAAACTTTGCTCATGCTAAAGAGTCAGGAAACTGTTGAAACAAGAGATAGTACTAAACTCTTAGATGTAGATATCAGGGTTGGAAAACAAATGTACAGATCTGCTTAGAAGCTGTAATTTATTTTATAGCTGAATGACACGGGAGACATTTTACAGCTACATAAGCTACCATAAATGCCTCATATTTTTGGCAATATATATAGACATATACATATGGTAATTTAGTCCCAATCTTATTTACGCCTCTTAATTTTTAATCTTTTCAACAAGAGAACCTTTGGCTGCAACCAGGAACTGCTGAAGTAAAGGGAACAGTAAAGCTGATGGTAATTACTAGATCTTACAAAAAAAAGAGGGAAGGTTAGGAAATGTGAGAAATAGATTTCTGCAAATACCCAATGGAGGAAGAGATGCAACTTGTTTCTGTGCTGCAGGCAGGAGGATTATTATTGTACAGAGAAATTGAAATGCATTTACTTGTCTCATAATCACAAGAAAGGGGCCTATGTCTCTCTGTAGAGAGATAAAATAGGCCGATTATTTTTAGGACACCAGAGAGGCTTAAACATGAATAACAGAAAAGCATGGGGTAAAGATTTTAAAGTGTTACAGTTAGGAAAAGGTCAAGTAAAGGGTCAATACTTTTTACTGTTTGGATTCATAAAGAAATAGAATAAGCCAGTGTACCCATTAAAATGATAAGATTTCAACCTTTGTTGTGTGATTTCAGCTCCACTAAGTCATGGGTTGGAAAGCCCAGTGTGGTAAGCAACCAGAAGGTCGAAAGAAGCACAGGCGAGTGTGAAGGCATTTTAATTCTCGATGGCCAGAAAGCGAGTATTCCAACTGTGAATGCATGGGTTATTTAGGCCCAGTTACATACAATGGAGGATTCCCAGAGGGGGTCCAGATAGGTTCTATAGATGAGGCAAGTTCCCAGAAAGAGGACAAAAGAGGGCATTGGGTATCTTCTGTGATTTCAGGTTTGCTCCAGAGGTCACAGAAGTGCGTGAGAGCATTGTTAGGTGATTGTGGTGATTTGGGCATTGTTCCTTGGAGCCCAAAGTGTGGTGAAGCAACGTTCCAATGAGATTAATGAAAGGTTATTTTGCAGGTAAAGAGAGAGAAGAATCAGTGTTCTGTATTTGATGAGTATGAATATCTTGGAGAGATTTCCTGTTGATCTGGGAACTTTCTTTTGGGGGATCTGACCTGCCCTGACTGCTATGGAGGTTTGTTCCTACCTTCATTATAGGTGGCACTCTGATTTATTGGAGAACTGTTTACAGCTGCAAATGCACCTATTGTGAACTTTGTAAAAACCAAGGTAGTAGTCCTCTTTGGAATTTGTCCTAGTTATTTCAGTTTTTTAAATTATTGGACTTTTTAAAAAAGTGTCTTGCAAGAAAGAAGAAAGAATAAAGAAGGGATGGAGGGAATACAGAGGTTATGAGCATGAGCTAGGCCATATACATTATGAAAGATAATTATGCTAAGATATAACATTTATTCACCACCAGTGGTCAAAAGACTTTATTTCTTTAGCTTTATTTTATAGGCCTCAACTTCAAAGATAAGGGGTTTTGGCACCAACTACAGCCATTGACATCAGCTGAGGGGGAGAAGAGGGCCATGCCTTCCAGCTTTGCCCACACATCCCTGCTTGTGCCATCTGTGAAGTGTTCGTTTGTTTTGGTGGAGGCAGGAGGGATGTTCTGTCACTTTTCCTGTTACTAGGATGGCGACTCCACACTGGGTTTTCTTTCCAGACATTTAGAAAAGCTATCCAGAGTGCTGAAACCAAAGCTATGTATTTTGGAGAACTCCTCTAAATGAAACATGAAAACTTCAAATGGAGTCACTGGTTCGCAGATATGGAAACCACAAACTGCTACTGGAAAAGTGGTGTCTGCTCTGTGTCCTTACAGTTCCATGACAGAGTTTATATCATCCAAGGTTTTACATGATGGGAAAGCAACTACAGAAAGTAAGCTTCCCTTTTCACACTTTCTAGCTCATGATTGGGTGTCAAGAAAGAGTTTGAGTGATGACCAAGTCTGTCCCCCTTGTTAGGCAGGTGTGATTGTGTATCAAGCAACTCATTTCAGGTGTCATAAAAGGGCAGCCATATTTACATCATTTAATTTATTGATTTGTGAGCTAAATTTTATTTATTTATTAATTATTTGCTTCGTTTACTGCTTTTCTCACCCTTGGAGGGACTCAAATCGATTTCCAACATATTCACAGCAAACACATTAACTAGTCAGTCTTCCATTCTTTTCCCTTCTTCCATTGTGTACTGCAGGCTGTCAAAGTCTGAGTATTACAAATTTTCTGTTGCAATGTCAAATTTTCATAAGAACACTTGCACAGAATATGATATGATTGAACATTCATTATTTGCAGGAGGAGAATTAATTAACAAGACACAACAATGGCAGAGATCCTGTATCACAGGATGTGCTGCACAATTTCATGATGATGGAGATACTTCAGCAATAAGGGTAACACCTGACTCCTGAAGATGGGTATAGGGCTCCATCTCCATGTGCTGCAGAAATGAAGCTCCACAGAATCCCACTGGATGCTCTTATGTCCTTTGATGGCCTTCCTGGGGCTCTTTTTCCACAATTCATGGAAACAGGAACCTTAAACCTGTCTGATGAGGTCCTGAGTAAGCTCAGTCTGTCCTGCAGAGTGCTGTACTGTTACACACTGGGTCTATAGTGCAATGGCCATACTGCTCACTCCTGCAATGGTCCTGGTGATTCAGCTAGGACAACATTCCTCAGCCAGGAAGAGTGCTGCAATCCCAATTTGATTTATGACATTATACATTTCCAACAGGATACGAGCCACTCTTTTTAATGAGTGGTGCAGTGGGTTAAACCACTGAGCTGCTAAATTCGTTGGCTGAAACATTGCAGATCTGAATTCAGGGAGCGACATGAGCTTCAGCTGTCAGACTCAGCTTCTGCCAATCTAGCTATTCAAAAACATGCAAATGTGAGTAGATCAATAGGTACCACTCCGGCGGGAAGGTAACAGCGTTCCATGCAGTCATGCTGGCCACATGACCTTGGAGGTGTCTACGGAAAACACCGTTTCTAAGCTCTTTGGCTTAGAAATGGAGATTAACACCAACCCTCAGATTCAGACATGACTGGACTTAATATCAGGGGAAAACCTTTACCTTTACTTAATTCTAGTTTGACAGCCTGGATGACAGTATGTGTAGATGTGTATCTTAACTAAGGTTCTGGCTTTCTCCCTATGTTCATCTCTCTTTCTCTCTCCCGCCCTTCCTCCTTTCAATCCCTTTCTCTTTGTGAGAGACAGCCAGTGTATTATCTATAGAAAGAACTGTCTACTCAGAACCATAAGGATCTGCCAGAAAGAAAGGGGTTTGGCTGGGGTTTCCTTGAAAGATATTCTGAAACACAGACAATCTAGTTGATGCCAGAAGAGAGAACAGACTAACAATTATTTTTGAAAGCTGCCTGTCACCACATTAGCAACACAATGTGTATAAAATAGAGTGAGGAAATGCAACAGATGATGAAGTATTCCCTTTCCTCTCCCTCTTTATCCTTGGGGATTCCTTTCAATTAAAGAAATGTCCTTTTAGCTCTGCTGATATTTCACACACTCTATGGTCTTTGGGAACAACTGGAATTAGTAACATATGCAGCTATGCAGTAACTTTTATGGTTCAAGTCCATTGGAGACTACCAGCTTGTTGATATTTGCATCATCTCTCTTAGCATACTGGTTGTAGAGAGGTTTACAATCATTGGCAATCTAGCTTCTACATTTGAGACAAATATAGAAAGAAGGAAATAGTTTAAGCAAAGGGAGGGATTCTTGAATAGTACTCACAAGAATCAGAAATAGAAGATATACTCCTGAACTTACTGTGAAAACAGGAAATTGTGGATACGAGCAAACCCTATCGAAAGGAATCACTTCTGCATGATGTTGCCACATAGTTGCTCTGAAAGACTTAGAAACATATCCTGTATGAATATGTCAGATCCCCCAACAGAGCTCTATGGTAACTTCCAGTAGAAATATAACACAGAATTGCTTGAAGGACTTAGACAATTCCTAGAGTTGACATATTTTTTCAAATGTAGATATGTGAAACTTCAGATATTTATTCTGAAGGGATAGAGCAGTGGTTCTCAACCTGGGGTCCCCAGATGTTTTTGGCTTACAACTTCCAGAAATCCCAGTCAGTTTTCCAGCTGTTAGGATTTCTGGGAGTTGAAGGCCAAAAACATCTAGGGACCCCAGGTTGAGAACCACTGGGATAGAGGGTCATACTGTATATAAATTAAGCCCATGCATTAAGCATCCTGTACCGAAGATTGCTGCTGCTAAGAAAAATCAAAACAATGTCAAAGAAAATGAAAAAGAATGACAGAGGATGCCTTGGCACTGATCCTACTGAATCAGAGAAATTGGATGGTAATATAATTGGCAATAATCAAGCATCTTTTCCCTGCTTAAAGGTATGCAGGGCCCAATTTAAGGATGCATTCCATCACATGCAATGGAGAGGGAATCCAATAATCCCTGCTCCAAGGCTAAGAAATGTTAACTCTCTGGGGGGGAAAATCCAATGACTTGCTGTTTTGTTTTGTTTTGTTTTTTTAAGCAATGGGTTACCAAGGGCTGCTTTGCACCATGGAAATTTTGACAGGCCTGACTGGATTCATTTGAGATTAGCACTCTGTTACATTCCCCTCTTTCAGTTTGAATGTTAGCTTAGCACAGTGAAAGCTGTCTAGGTCATTTAAGGAAATGACAAAAATGGTTCTCTTACAAAACGAACGGTGCTCTTGACAAGCAGAAATGTATGTGGAGCATGGAGGTCCAAAGAACTGATCTAGATCAAGTAGTAGAAAGATAAGAAACTAGTAATCCTAGTCCTTTATATTTGGGTGTATAGGTGAGAGGAGAATAAATAAATAAAATCTTGATCTTCTAAAAGAGTGGTTCTTAATTTAGGGTCCATATATCTCTGGGGGTTGTGAAGACTTGAAGAAATGTTATGAACTTTTATAATTAAAATAGGAAGAAAGGAAGGAAGGAAGGAAGGAAGGAAGGAAGGAAGGAAGGAAGGGAGGGAGGGAGGGAGGGAGGAAGGAAGGAAGGAAGGAAGGAAGGAAGGAAGGAAGGATGGAAGGATGGAAGGATGGAAGGATGGAAGGAAGGAAGATGGTCATACATTGATCTCAAAGAGTGGGAGTCTTTCCACTGTCGATAGATATCGTTAGTACAATGTTTAATTACAATATATTAATCCATCAAAATTTATGGAAACAACTGTTTAAAAGCATACACAAACACATACACAGACACAGAGGATTTTCACTGTCTGAATGTGCTGAGAAGATACAAGTGAATGACACTGAGTGGCTAAAAGCACATGACATTTCCAGGAACCTTCCCTTCCAAATTTCGGTGCTCACTTACAAACAGATTTTCTGTAACTATTGAAGAGAGCTGAGAAAGTACTGATGCCTTTCATAAAGATGTTTGAAAAATCAGACTCTAATTTATCTTAAGAATAAGTATAGAAACTATTTGGAAAAGTAATCAGAACTTAATTTCAGCTATTAAGATTTGTAAGTAAAATGCAGTACTAGTCTTCTTCATAATTAAGTAAAATTAACAAATTATATTAGGCCATGGCTAGGTGTTCAGGTATTATTATTATCATAATTATTGGTAGATGTAGTAGTATTACATATGTATAGAATCATTCCAATAAAAGCATTCTAATAGCAGTGTATACCTTTACTTATTTCTTCCTTTTCTCCAAATTTGAAGACCTTTGATACACAAGTTCAATTAAATATTTGATGGGTTATAAATCTTTTGGTGGTCCATGGCAACAAAAATCCTTAAAGGGGATCCATGGTAAAGAAAAGGCTAAGAGCCACTGTTCTTAAATGAGAGTTTGTACTTAGTAAGAGTGAGAGATGTTAGAAGGTAACCATGATGAAAGAAGATCTAAAATAAAACAATGGCTCAGCTAAGGACCAACAAAAAAGGCTTCTTCTTTTCTGGAGCTGGCTGAAATTGCACGAGAAGAAGGGAGACAGCAAGCCTACTCGATTGGCTAGAGTAGAACATTGCCATTTGGCTGCTCTACACTCAGACCTTCTATTCAGCAGTCATTCAGCATCATCATTACACGGTTGGCATATTTTGATACCCGTTTCCCCCCCTCTTTCATCTCAATATATTGTCCCCCACTTAAACCATATCTTCTAGGTGGGAGGGGCACACTCCAAAGCATTGTTAACTTCCAGGTAGCCATACCATGAACATCAGATCCACCATGACTATGATACTGACTAGCTCCAAGTTCTCTCTTGGGACCTTTCTGGGAGGCCCCTCTGCTGTTCTGGGATAACATTTTATAGTGGTCTGAGGTGGTGGAGAGTGTTTCTCTTTTAGTGGACTTTGTGGTTATAAGCAGTACCATACTGGGCCACCTCATAGAGTCATGTGTGGTCTGGAGGCTGTATAGTTCCCACCTCATTCTAAGCTGTACATCTGAAGGCAGAACATCTGCCATTATTAACACTTGCAGTACTAGAAAATGTTAATTACAAGATATACCATACTGGAAAAAAGTGCAACCCATAGGCTATGTGCATTTCCTGAAGTCCTCTTACATATCTTCAATTTTCTCAGAACCACCTTTTAAAAACTGGTGATTTTGATTCAATAGCGGTAAAACTCTTAGTTGCTATCACAACAAACATCAAGGTCCTTTCATTTCCATTCTGGGGTACTTTCTTTCCACTACAATGACAACATTTTTTTGGGTGGCGGGGAGAGCTATTACACATATTTTTGGAGATGAAAGTGCTCATATCTCCATAGCAACATAATGGCAACAATGAGGAGAAAGCAGAACATCTCATTGTGGTTGTCTGATTACAAATGGGCCTATTGTTTAAATGGGGGGGGGGGGGGGCGGCGGCAAAGAAACCTATTTTTCTCTCCCTCCCTGTCCTCTCCCCCAGTAATCTAATAATAATACAATCAAGGGATGATGTGTCAGTGGCACTGTGGGTTGCAAAGAATTGGCAAGCTTTCCCCAAACTTTGGAGGGAAGGAAAAACTTCATTGGAATTCAATGCATTTCTCTGCAGGCAAGGAAACCTGCCAAGAATGTTCTATTTAAAAGGCACCATGACCCATTTATGCTATCAGTATGGCAGCAGTATCTCGCTTAAAAAAAGCAATGTGAATTTCTGTTCACTGTGGCTGTTTCTTCTACCATTAGAGATTGGTAGGGTTGCATAGGTCAACAGGGAGCTGCGCCATAGAATTTGAAATGTTCTGGCACTGTGGGTTGCAAAGAATTGGCAAGCTTTCCCCAAACTTTGGAGGGAAGGAAAAACTTCATTGGAATTCAATGCATTTCTCTGCAGCCTTTTTTTCAAGAGTGGGTAGGTTTTGGTGGGGAGTAGGACACTGCACAAATTGTATTTAAAGCTCACTTAGTGATGAGTTTATTTTTATTGTTTTAATTAAAGAGGAACAGTAAATCCTCCAACCTTCCATGACAAATTTGTAATCTCTCCCTACAGCTGTCTTTCTTTAGCTACTCCTCCAATCCTTCTGTTTCTTTCTTATGTACACGTTCAGTCATAATTGCTTAAATAAGAGATAATTTATAGGAAAATGTTGGTTGGGTGTGGCTGGATCTAGTGGTAAACAGCTGGATTGATCCACCATTTTTTATTGAGCCTGGGCAGAAATCTAATAAACTTCTATCCTTTCTCACTCCTGACAATGATGGCTAGAGCTGATTGGAACTGGAGTCCAACAACCTAGAGGACCACATAGTACCTCTGCATAATTGTATTGAGACAGCTCTCCCATTCATTCTCCTACTGACAGCTTTCCAAAGATACATACAGCCTGCTGGAAGCAAGCAGAAACAGAAGCCTGCTACCCGTGAAATATATAATCAATTTGTGAGTTGTCATTTTGAAGTTGATCGATCCTGCTCTGATCCCATGAGGATCATCTTTCTTAGTGAGTTAGGTCCAGGTGGTATATACATGTCTTAAATGTGGCTTAGGAAGCAGTTTTCAGCTTATATATTTCTTGTAAACAGATCTCAGAAAAGTGATTAAAACCCCTAGAATTTGTCCATGGCCACAACACTCTGAGTTCCCCCAGCCATTAGCCATGGTAATCGGAGGTATTTATTAGAGCCATAACCTAAACTCACTATATTACTAAATCAATGAAGTGTTCCATGCACACTCATGGAAAGCTGTTTGAGAATCTGGTTTGTGAGAAAACTCTCTTTTCAATATCCTAGTTTTTACTTTTGGATGTTTTGGATGACATCGCCCAACACTTCCAACCAGCATGGCCAAAGGTCAGGGATGATGAAGTCCAAACCGCTGGAGGGACCTAGGTTAGGGAACATTATTATCGATCATCCTCCATTTATCCATTTCAGGCTTCTGTTTTGTGTTCAGTTTCATTTAAAGAGAAACGGGATGACATGAGTTTTCATTTCATGTCTGTTTTTATTTGAAACAGTGCTCCTGTCCAGTATATATTCTCTACAAAGAGGATCACATTACATAATTCATGCTGTGTGTGCCTCACTGACGTTGGCAGCTAATCCAGTTTAATCCCTCACTTTCTTTGAAGAGCTACATTTAAAAAAACCCAGCCGGGTACATTTTCAGGTCAGATTTTAATGGATTCAAGCCCATCATCCCCCGCCCCACCCCACCTCCATTAGCACATTGTATATTGCATCAATCAGTAAATATGGAGCTCAAAGATTAATTCTGAATGGATTGCTGACAAGCTATTAAAACACTGTACATGATTCATGAATTTCCAGTTTCCCACTGAGAGGCTGAGGTTGGAAACATAAAGATAATGTTGCTGAGCATTTTTGGTGATAGTGCAATGGATTTCCATCACAATGTTAAAAAGGTCTTTATGAGGTTCCTTCCTTCCTTCAATATATAGCTAGCCTTTATATAAGAATGTGCCTAGGACATTAATCTAATAAAAATGGGTACTGTTCAATTATCTGGGCAGAGGCCACTAGGGAGTGCTAGAGAGAGAAGGACACTCCATGTTATGGGGATGGAAGGTGGCTTGAAGGAATAAAACCATCCCCCCCCCCCCATTTTCCTGTTATCCCGCATTTCTGCATCATGGAAGCAACCCTTGTTTATGATATGGGAAGGGGAGAGGGGAAATAATCAACAAAAACAAGGAAAATTGTTTTCCTCCTTCAACTCCCTCCCTGTAAAATAGACTATCCTTCTCTCTCTACTGCCCCCTAGTGGTCTCTACCCAGATAATGGACCAGTACGAAACAATGAAGACGTTTCTATGTCTTTGCCTGTAATAGCCATAATTTATAACTTACGGTCAACTGCTCCCTATGGAATGGCTATCACTCAATAGCAGAGCAGTTTTCTTTGCAAAAGGCCCTGTGATCAATCCTTGGAGTTTTCAACTGAGGATGGAATGAGTCATTTTCAAAACTCCAGCATGCTACTATCCATCACTATTGTAATAATGACTTAGATGGCATGTGGTAACATAGTGTCCAATGTCTCATCTTAATTTACATGCTGATATTATTTTGAGAGTTAAATAAAGGCATGATTTGAAGGGAAATGGTTTTCTGTATTGATACAAATGCAATAAATGTATTCATTCACAACTAGGTCAGGATGTTCTTCATTTCTTCATATCACTGGGGGTGGGTCTACCGTTATGTAAAACGAGGCATCAGATTTGAGGTATCACAAGAAAGGCAACAAATGATTAGGATATTTAATTATTGTGCTATTATTGTCAAGAGGATGTAGTTAGGCTTTAGAGGGATTTTCTGATGCAACTGCTGTAATAATTTGGTTGTCTTTAAGTATTATTTAGTATATTTACCTTGGGTGGGGAGATTTTTTGCTCAGATTTCAGGCATAAAATTATGATAGGCTGTGCCAGAATGTGATCATTTTCATGAAATATCCAACATCCTCCTGGGTGTTCATAGAATCATAGAGTTGGAAGAGACTACATAGGCCATCTAGTCCAACTCCCCACCATGCAGGAAAAGCACAATAAAAGTACTCCCAAAAGATGGCCATCCAGCCTCTGCTTAAAAGCCTCCAAAGAAAGAACTTCCACCACACTCTAAGTAACTTCCACTGTTTAATGGCTCTTAAGGTCAGGAAGTTTTTCCTAAAGTTCAAGTGGAATTTCCTTTCCTGTAATTTAAACCTGTTGATCTGAGTCCTAGTTCAGAACAACAGGGTGAACTTTTCTCGAAGTGGAAAAGCAGGGTAGCCCCTTTTGTGGCCTCATCTCTGAAATCACATCCTGTCTCTCTTGAAGTACATGCAAATTATATATATAACAGAGACCCCACATTTATTATTTCAGAATAAAGCTTCCAAGCGAATGTTCCACTGTGTACACACTTAAATCTCAGATGGTATATTGCCTTGAGAGCCACTGGTTTCTAAAGACAATGGCAGGAGCAGTGTGATTTATCATTTCCAATACATTCAAATCAGGCCCGTAGCCAGGATTTTGTTTTGGGGGGGGGGGGGGGGCTGAGTTTGGTTTGGGGGAGGGGGGCTGAATCTGAGTGAAAGAGGGTCTACCCTAGCAAACCTTTTGCATTGTTACCCCAATACCCCCATGCATATGGGATATATTGAGCATGGTGATCAGATCATGATATGAATAAACATAACAATTTAAATAATGTACCAGTAAGGCCTTCTCGCGGACCACCATCAGAATTTCGGGGGGGAGGGGGTGAACCCCCCCCCCCCCCCGGCTACATGCCTGATTCAAATAATTCCTACTAGGATCCGGTTCACTGTGCTTTTTTATTTTGTCATGCATTTCTGTATTACACATGTTTTCCAAGTCAGTTTCTATAGATGACTAATTTGTCTTCTCCCACTATTGTCCCTACAGCAAAGAGTGAATGCTCCTTCGATAGCTTCCACTTTTAATTGCTCCTCTGATGTCTGCTATGGTGCTGGCTAACATTTATTTCAATTTGCAGCTAGTTTACTGGTATGACCTTCTAAAAAGATTTATTCTGAATCCTTTCCACCAAGAAGATTTGCTCTTGCATCCCACAATTTTAAAATATATTGGTTAACGTCTCCTGATAAATCCTAGACAAGCTGTCTCCTTCTGAAAATAATAGAACGCCTGAGGAGACAGCATTCATATCACACGCCTTCACAAGAATATTAAAATAGTCTGCCTCTGTTGTGCATACTTGGTCTCATCATTTCTCTCTTGTTTCTTCTTCTAATTTCTCACTCATCTCTCTCTCTTAGAATATATAATATTGAAATATTTAGCTTGTAAAAGCATAGCAGGGAGTTAAAATGAATGGACCTTGTAATCTTTTCCAACTCTATGATTCCATGGCTCTAAGAAAATTACAGCAGGGGTATTTGGATTATTTTTCCCTGCTTTACCATTAAGCTAAAGAAGTTCTTGGAACAGTATTTTGCCTTGGAAATATGTCTTTTCATGTGATAGAAGTGCATGCAATCATGATGCTCTAATACAGATGTCTTGAATGTATTGATGGCCACCCTTTGGATTCATTCGCTTATCCAATTACAGATCCACCTCACCGTAGTTTTGCCGAGCCCACATTGGACTAGTTTCCTTGCCAGAAGGTCATGGGGGACCTTGTCGAAGGCCTTACTGAAATCCAGATACGCTACATCCATGGCATTCTCTGTATCTACCTAGCTTGTAACTCCATGAAAAAAAGAGATCAGATTAGTCTGGCATGACTTGTTCTTGATAAATCCATGTTGACTATTAGCAATGACTGCCTTTGCTTCTAAGTGTTTACAGACCACTTTCATAATGTTCTTGTCCAGAATCCTGCCTGGCATCGATGTGAGGCTGGCCAGATGGTAATTGTTTGGGTGTCGTCCTTTTTTTCCTTCTTGAAGACAGCGAGACATTTGTCTCCTCTAAGCGATTTCCAAGTGAAAGTTTCTGAATCTTTCTCCAAGAACTCTCAAAGATTTTTTTTTTGTCGTATCAGGAACGATCTGAGAAACTGCAAGTCGCTTCTGGTGTGAGAGAATTGGCCATCTGCAAGGATGGTGGCCAGGGGATGCCCGGATGATTTGTTTTATCATCCTTGTGGGAGGCTTCTCTCATGTCCCTGCATGAGGAGCTGGAGTTGATAGAGGGAGCTCATCCGCCTCTCCCCGGATTCGAACCTGCGACCTGTCGGTCTTCAGTCCTGCCGGCATAGGGGTTTAACCCACTGCGCCACCGGGGGCTCCTTCTCAAAGATGATTGCCAGTGGTTTTGAAATAACTTCCGCTAGTTTCTTCAGCACTCTCAGACTTGCTTATTCTGTTACTATGAGGGTTGCAGATAAAAGTGAGAGGAAACAGGAAAGCCAGGAATGAATGGCAGGTGATATGACTGTCCCTACGCATAAAAAAAGCCCCACCACTGGCTTTGCTACTATACTACTAAGGACCTCGTCACATTGAGGTCCTGAAGCCAGGCAACAGCAGGGGAATGAGTGGTGCATTGTGGCAAATCTGTGGAGCAGCAGAGGACACTGTCACACATTTGTAACATTTACCCAAGTCAATGCATTGTAAAAGAGAAGATATGGAGGAGATCAGTCATAGCAGTAGGAGACGAAAACAAAATAGTCATTGCTGAAAGCATTTGCGTTTCTTGGGCCTATTTTCACTACAAAATTATAGCATTCTCATTTCATTTTAGTTATTATGGATCCATTCTACAGAATCCTGGGGTTTGAAGTTGGGAGGGGCCTTTAGAATTGCCTTTGACCAAACTACAAACCCCAGAGGATAAGACTCTATGGCAATTGAAGTGGAGTCATAGTGCCACATACCTTCAGTGCGGATTCATTTCCTGCTTTCCATTTTTTCAGCTGCCCCACTTTCATTTGGTGAAAATGGGCACAGTGTGCAAATGTAGTGTGCCATCAATTGATGGATATGCCATGTACTGTATGAGATCATCAGTGCGGAGAGGACAGGAGTTGGTGGAAACTAACCCCTCCCAGTAGGTGCAGGCCAAAGCAAACTACGCAGCTTTTCCTAAGTTGTTCTGCTCTTCCTCATTAACAATTTTTGTCACTGTGACCACATTTCAATATTGCGAGACCACACATGCTCCAGTTTTCATCTGTAAAATGCTGGAGGGCACAGTGCTATTGTATGACTTGGAAAAGATTCTTCTCTTGAAATGGTCATGGTCCATGGAATTTGAGGCTGTTGTGGGTATTTTTTCGTAAATAGGAAGGCTGTGCTGTATGGCACATAATCCCCTTCTTCCCAGTAGGTTGAAAACAGCATGGTATGTGTGAGCAAGAGTCAAAACCAGTAGATTAAAAAAGGCCTTCGAAAGTGTCTGAGGTCTATAATTTTTAATATTTTTAAACTAGCTACAAAATGTCAATCACGTCACAAACTGACAGGAGACAGAAGGAATTTCATATTACATGCGGCAACTATATTTAATCTCACAGTTGTTGTTGTTGTTTTAAATCTAGATTTCATTCATGTAGGTTATTTTTATTTTCTTTTATTTTTTTAATAACAGCTACTAAACATCGCAGTGATTTTGGTGTGCATAGCTCTAGGTAAGCAACAGAGAACTGTACCAATAACAAACCACATTGGGGGAGAGGGTGGGAGAGAGGAAAGAGAGAGAGAGAAAGAGAGAGGAAGCTAGAAAGAGAAAGAGAGAGCGCCTTATAAAAATTACATTTCTCTGCAACACTTCATTGGGTAGTAGCCATTCTCTCCCCCCCAAAAAGACAGTCTTTGAAAGCAGCAGACAAACTCTATATATTACACTTATTTCTTAGTTGTTGATGCTCGCTTTTTCTTTTTTTTGAATAACCTTGACATAGTTTCAGCCAAATGTTTAATTTGCTGGCAATGCTTAAATGATAAGTGCCTAATCCATTGATTTTTTAAATTTTCTGTAATTAAAGTTTGACGGGAAAAAAGAAGAGAAAAAGAAAGAAATGAACATGTCTCATAACTATATATATTTATATTTTTATATATATATAATATATATATATATTGACAAGAAGAAATAAAGTGGCACTACTGCAAACTTGCTGGTATAACATAGTCCTGACAGTGTCCCAATACCGAACATGCGCATTTTTTTGTTTAGTTTTCTTTTGCCGTCGCTGATGTTGCTACTGCCATGGAAAGGTCTCACTTAAGTTAAGGAGTCTAAAAGTCTATTTCTCATGCAATAAATGCATAAATCACATCACTTGTTTTTTTGTTTTAGTTTTAGTGCAATGCTTGTTATAAGTTATATAATTCCACATTGTTTAATCATGAACTCATAACAACGGATGACAGCGATGGAGAACCGAGAGAACACCAAATTCTTAAGTGCTTAAACAATATGACACCGGAAGAAAAGACTTCTGGGAGTAGCTCTGTGGAATGTTAACAGTTTTACAAGAACAATACTGTATAGTTAAAAGTTTAACAGCACGTTGAGCATTCCTACATTTTTTGTCATTCAGCAAAAAACATTGTAAAGTTTTAAAAAAACAAACTCACTAACCAAAACAGACAGACAGACAGAAAGAACGGGTGAGGAGAGGGAAGGAAGGATAGAGAGAGTGACGGGAGAAAGAGGGAAAAAACCAACATCAAATGAATTGAACATTGTTATGAGCTATAGCCAGCAAATTAGTACTATATACAACATTTGGAAAGAAAGAAGTTTTGGAAAATAAAAATAAATTTACAAGTATCATTTTTGGAAAGCTGACAACTTACACAGGACAACATTTACAACGGGGGCCCCAAACAGGATTGATATGTGCATGTGTGCAAACCTAGTTGGTAAATACCATGAGAAAAGCATGAAAGGACTGCCCACAGGGACAGTGCTAAGAAGAATCTCCACTTTGCTGTATTTAACCGCTGCCCAGCATCTTTGTTGCACGTTGATTGGCTTCATCAATCCTGGTTTTGTTGGAAACAGCCTAGAAAAGGAGATGATGAAGGAAATTGAGTCATGGATGATGAAGAATAGAGGAAGGCAAACATGCAACCTGTGGTCTGAACGCAACCCCAAGACTATTTCTATGTCTACCAAAGATCTTCCACATCTCCTGGACCCCAATTTTGGCAAGCCCTATAAAGCCTTGGGAGAAAAGTATTGCTAGATGTTTCAACATGTTTGTGGCCTTCTCCTCTCTTTTAACCCTATAGACATTTTTGGTGGCTTATGCAGACTTTTTATTCCAATGTAGGAAGTGACTAGAACAATCACTTTTTTGGTTTAAAAATTTGTCGAAGGATACATTTCAGATGAAGTAAATTATTCAAAACTTACAGCAACCCAATGATTCTGGTCATGAAAGCCTTCAATAATACATTGAACATCTCTATGGGGAGAAACTGTTCCAAGACACACCTCATAACCTCTGAGGATGCTTGCCATAGATGCAGGCAAAATGTTAGGAGATAATGCTTGTGGAACATGGCCATGCAGCCCAAAAAACTTACAGCAACCCAGTAAATTGTTTATTGTCTAAGAAAATCCTATGAAATTCATAGGGTCGCCATAGCATTCCTGGGGATCCATCTCACTTGGCATATTCTTTTTTTGAATTATTGCCATCTGACAAAGACAAGGACAAACAGACTAAAGGATAGCTTTTGTCCTAGAGCTGTGGCTATGTTGAACTCTGTGGTTCCGCATTGATGTGGCATTGGGGGCTGTGTGGCGGAGGGGTAGGTGTGTTGTTTTGTGGTGTGTGCTGGGGAAGGCATGTAATTTCGTTGTGCAATAGTACAATAACAAATAAAGTTATTCTATTAGGCAACAGGTGAGTCATGGCACATATGTTCACAATTACCAAGATCTTCAGGCTAAATCTACAGGGTGTGAAGATGGAGGTCCAACCTATTCAGACCCAGCCCAAAAGGTGTTTATGGGCATGTCTACCTACTAGGGATCCAAAACAATTGATTGTACTGTTGTCATTGTTGTTATCGGCCTACTCCAACTGTTAGTGACCCTTGTATAGATTTCTTGGCAAGTTTTATTCAGATAAGGTTTGCAGCTGATTTCATCAATCTAGGGCAATGTGATTTTGCTAACACCAACTGGTGGGTTTCTATAGCTGAGCAAGGATTTGAACCCTGGTAGCCAACAGTCCTATTATGGAACCACTACACCACAATTACTCCAGTATCCTACAGGAAGGCTGTAGGATGTGAATAGAAAACCTTACCTTCTCCATGATCCTATCAATTTGGCGGTTCTGTGTGTCAATCTCATTGCCCATATCCAAGGCCATGTGACGGAGATTTCCAATGATGCCGCTGACCTGTTCCAGGTTTTCATCCATCTCACCTTCTCGGGCATCATTTGTTACCCTGTCAATAAAGGTGGAATGACATTTATCAGGGTATCACATGGTGATCTATCATTGGCTTTCTTCAATCTTTCAAAGGAATGGTCTTGCACAGTTTTTACTGTTCAGCCATGTTTAAGATTTGCAAAGGAAGGCTTTCTCTATCCCAGTGATTCTCAACCTGTGGGTCTCCAGGTGGTTTGGCCTACAACTCTCAGAAATCCCAGTCAGTTTACCAACTGTTGAGACTTCTGGGAGTTGAAGGCCAAAACATATGGGGACCCACAGGCTGAGAACCACTGCTCTATCCCAAGCATGTCTCTGGTGAAGACAAAAGAGAGAGCCTTCTCAGTGGCCACTCCCATTTTATGCAGTTTCCTTATGTAGAATGGAGGTCAGGTTGACCATTTGTCAGCTGTCTTTTCTCCAACAGGTAAAGCTCTTTTTATTTAAGAAAGTATTCAGTGCTAGTGTGTTGCAGCTGAAAAGGCTTTGAATGGGGTGAAGGAATGCAAAGTGTTTTTATTTTATTATTTTAAAGCATCTTTTAATCTTGTGTTTGTTTTTAACTTGTGTAAATGTAGTTTAATAGTGTTTTAGCTTTTGCATTAAGAGCTTGAAGAGTAGGTGCCCTGCGAATCCTAAATATGAACCTTCCAGATCAGGCTTTGGAGATTAGGCACAAAGGGCTGTAAAGGGAAGTAGATCCTCCCTATTTTGCAGGTAAACTATGAATAGAGAGATACAAATAAAAGTATATTGAAAGTAAAAACAATAAACAAATAGCAAGGGCCAGCAGAGTGCCATGATATCAGGAAGAGGGCTAGTGGGTGCCAACTTACTTCCAAATGATTTGCTTTACTGCAGAGCTTTCCAAATTATGTTTCACAACACACTAGTGTGTTGGCTAAGCATGTAGGCATGTCATGTGAACATAATAAGAAATAACAAAAACCTTGGAAATGTATGTCATCATCTTACAAATCATATTTTAAAAAATATAAATTAAAGGTTTTCACAAGATAGATATTTACCCCATAGATAAATTTATGTATGTGTCCATATCTCTTATAAAGAGTTGGTTCGAGTTAAACTGAATTACTGTGTCACTAACATGAAATGTTTGGAAAGTTCTGCTTTACTGTATGTGTTGGGGGCACTTTATGAAAAGCTGGATCAATGCTAAGTGAAATGTATCTGTGTGAGTATGGTTTATGCACATATATGTCTACTCTTCACTTATTCAAGAGCCAGCAACTACGTGAATAAGTAAAGAAGAGACATATATGCATATAAACCCTACTCAGAGAGAGGCCTGCCCCTCTCACTGAGACTTGATAGATTACCAGTGGGGACAGTTACTCTCTTAATACCCTTCTATCAAGTTCAATACCTAATCAATGGAACCTGATTGTGTCTGAGCACTCTTTCCACAATCCCAAGGAAGTGATAGAAGGAGAAAGGGAAAGGAAGAAAGACATGACTGCTGGGTTCTGCCATGACAGTAGTAGCTCCCACAGTTTCTGTCAAATTAGAAATTGCTGTGAAAGGCAGGAACAGATATAGGAGTTCATGCTCCTCCCTCACCAAGGGAAAGATTGATTTTACCAGTCTGTGTTTTCAAAAGGCTCCTAACTTTGGGTTCCTACTGCCCAATCTGGTGGATTAGAGAACCCCTCCCAAGTAGGATGAGGAATTTCAGTGGAAAAATTTGAAACAGTTGGAATAATTAACTTGGCCATGACCAAGTGGGAATAAACAACAACAAAAACACGAAGACCATATGGCAACGTTCTCAATATGTCAGCAACAGGAAAGAAGGAAGGGGGGAGAGACTGAAAAAACAGCAGCAAACACAGTCTTCACCTGCGGATAAATCCACCGCTGATGGCCATCTGTTCTCGTTCATCCACAACACGTGCCGGCTGGCTGGCTACAACCCCATCTTGATTATTGCCCCAGGCTTTTTTATAAGCATCACTTGATTTAAGCCTATGCAAAAAGAAAAGGTGAGTAACAAAGCACCAAATGGGGAGAGACAACTGAAAAAAAACACCCTGTTATTATTTCTTCAGGCTACAAGCTGAGTCAAGCAAAGGAGTGTTTGAGAAGGGGAACTTTCTGGTATACCGATATATCATAAACCTTTTTTTTTCTTTCCAAAAAAGAATTGCTGCCACGGCTGTGTTGCTTGCAAATTTAATATCCTGTCAAGTCAATTGTAATTTGGCCACACTAACAACAATTTTGTTCTTTTTGCTGGCTTTTGTTTGATAAAAACAAACATCACTAGAGAACATTCAACTGTATTTCATGACACATGTATATTTGGACACATAACACAGAGAACGTACTGCTAGACAGACATGAAAACAAGCCCATGGAGGGTAGTGTGTACATCACATCACAGCGACACACTGTTTTAAAATTTTAAACAGAACAGAACAAAACTTGGCTTCCATTTAAGTATATCACCTTGGCGAAGGTTCCTTTTTTCGACATGTGGCACTGTGAACCTTTAAACCCACCAAGTGTTCATCTATAATTATGGCAACTTTGTCTTTTTCACCTTACAGAAAACAGTTTGGATCTTTTAATAATATATCGGTACTTGGGAAAAGCAACTACAGTTGACCCTCCACATTTACAGGTTTGACTTTGGCTGATGTGATCATTCATGGATATGATTAAAACATTCTCTCTTGGAATGGCTAGATCTTCTAGTGTGCCTCTGTGGTCATATTATGCCAGAGATTGATCACAGAACCATACTGGAGGACCTATACACTCATAGAGAGAATAGCTCTCTAAGAATCTCTTGGTCTTACAATGGGATTCTGTGGTCATCTTCTGGCAGAGATTAGGCATAGAGTCTCACCAGAAAACCTAGAGATTCCTAGACAAGTATTATCTCAGGTAAATAGCAATTCTTTTTATGGCTTTTCATTTTTCAGGGGTTCTGCGACCCAAATCCTAGTTAATGTGGAGGGCTGACTGTATATATTAGGAGTTGATGTACAAACCTTTGTCCACAGAGACAAAAAGTAAAATCAGATCATAGTGAGATGAGTGCAGGAAAAGTAATAAAGAATAATACAAGCATGTGCAGCATCAGAAAGGGAAATTTCTCTATGTACTTTTTCATGCACCAGCTACAGGCATGAATAAGAAGTGAAGCATTCTCAGTAAAGCACAGTTGCCCCAGTGGTTTGACATTCTCTTGATGCATTAGCAGAAACAGCCTATGCAGCGTGTGGGGACACAGGCAAAAATGAACCTCCGGCTGCTGCAGAAAAATTTCAACATCAGAAAAAAAAATTGGGAAGAGTCACTATCTTAAGTTAACTGCAGAGTTTCAGAGGCGCCATCTTTGACTGAGCCACCACAGAGAAATTAAAATCTAGGCATACCCAGGAGTGACAAGTGACATCTTCAGCATCCTTTTGAGATACAAACCCATCCTAAATTGCAAACTAGATTTGACAGATATTATGATATGTTATAACAGATCTTATTACAGCGGTTTTGACAGGTCTCTTCAGATTAAGGCCCCATCTACACTGCCATATAATCCAGTTTCGGAGTTTAAATTATCTGCTTTGATTTGGATTATATGGCAGTGTAGACTCCTATTATCCAGTTCAATTCAGATAATCTGGATCCAGAAACCGGATTATATAACAGTGTAGATCCAACCTCAAAGGGGAAAATTACTATCGTTAATTTATGACTTCATCACATGAGGTCTGGGCTCTGTCGTAAAATGCTTTCAACACAGAGCCAGGATGTGTTGAAAGCATCTTTCGACTGAGCACTGATAACATGGGGAGCTTCTTGTGTTCTCATAAGGTAGAACAGGGAAAGTGCGGGGGGCAGCTGGGTGGCGAGACTTCCTCTATAGGATGAGGAAGGGGGCAATGCGGGGTGCAGGCTGATGGCTTCCCATTCTGTCCTCCGAATTTGCCCCACTGCTTCATGTACACTCCTGCTATTCCCTGGCTTCAGGACCTCAATATGATGAGGTCCTAAGTCCGCACAAGTCTATAAACTTTACTACCTGAGGAAATATAATTTAAAAATTCATGGTATATTTTGAAATAAGCACATATAGAATAATAATAATAATAATAATAATAATAATAATAATTTTTATAATTTTTATAATTTTTTATAATATTTAAGCTGCTATAAGATTTGGCCAAACTCATGCACAAAGTGAGGTTGCATATGAATTTAGATAGGCAAGTAAATAACTATGAAAGTGAATACTAGTATGACTTTAAAATAGCCCAAATTATGGACATGAATACTTTGTAGTGCTAAAAATTAAGAAATGGGAGACATTAAGTGAAACTTCCTTCAAATTTACTTTTCTTATGACTACATTCTCTTCCTTTCAATGTGCACATCATTGGTGGGCTCCAATAGTCCATCACAAAATGGTAGTAGGATGAGGGCTGCAATCCTATAGACATTTATAAGAAAGTAAATCTCATTGAAGTCCATGGGACTTAATTCTGAACAAAGATGCATAGGACGGCACAGTGCCCTATGACTATTGCAAATTGCCCTCTCCAATAACCAGGACCACCTTATGCTTCCAGACAAGCACTGACTTATCTTGTTTACCTTCTCAAAGAACCTGTGACTAAGCAGCACACAATTGCATATGGATACGTATTAAGCTGGGCAGGTCTTTTTGTATTTCCCCTCTTTTCCTAAAAATTATCACCAATAATTTAATTTCTCAAGGTACTTTATCTGAATGATAGTTATGTGGAGCCAAGGCCCCAATGTAGGCACCAAAGATAGTAAACTGTAGAATTTGGTTTGAATTAAATTGGCTGCCATTTGCAATAAGATGGCTTTTAGTTTTTAAAGGTTTTTAGGTGCAGTACCTCATCTTTTATTATTTATTTATTTAAAACTTTTATATCCCGATCTTCTCACCTCCATAGAGGGACTCAGACCGGCTTACAGCAAGGATTCAATGCTACTATTACTTTTTTGTTGATACTTTTTCAGGCAGTCTATAGGTCTCAGACGTGGCTTTGGGAACCATCATTATGATAACAGAAGAATAACTACATGGATAGTTGTGTATAAAGATACTAGCATTCATTCATGTGGATCTCACAAGGCTTTAAAATTTTCTTTTGCGTTTTATAGGAATTTTGACCATTATTTCCACTCCAACTGAGATTGCTTAGACAGATTGATCTTGCAAATAAGTGTAAGGAATATGGCCTTAGAAACATGTTTTTAAAAAATATGTGCTGCTTTTCACCCACACATATTTACATCACATGGAGCACTGTGCCATTTGGTTTTAGTAATGTAATTGCTCAGTGGTAAATCACGCAAAATGTGTGTGGGTGAATAAGCAAGAGAAATTGAGCTCTAGATAGACAATGGTTTATGAGACTACAAGGCCAAAAGACCCAAAAGTGAAAAAAATTACATAGGTGACAAATACACATATCATTTTAAGGTTGCCTACTCATAGACATTTTAGTCATTCATTCATGCAACAACCCAGTGCATGCTTAATCTCTTACCCATAGAGAAGCCCACTCTTTCATGTCTGCATTCTTACTTCAAAATCCACACACCACATTTTATGCTGCATTTTCATTTTGTGACACTAACATGCAAGCAAACTCAGCATGTTTCAACATTTCTGTTTGGTGTACACAACCAATTTAGGGCATAATGGTTTTCAGAGTGGCTTCAGTTTTCCTGCCAATTTTAAAAATAAAACTTATCCATAGTTTGAGTTCAAACAAGAAGTCAGGATACATCATCAAACTGTGAGATGAATGATATTCAAGGAAATATCAGTGATGTCATGTTGTTCCAAATGATCACTTTGAGTATTTTTGAGCCACAAGGCTTGAGCAAGAAAGTCTTCCATTTAAGGATCTTTGGAGATAAGGGGGAACATTCAGGAATAAAGAAGTATAATAGTGCCACGATATTTGAAACATAGGTTATTAACGTGATGTAGTACACACACTGTAAAATGTTGAAATTTTCATCATTAAAAAATATTCACAGTAAAGATCTCACTGTGGTATGCCTGATTTTAATGCAGCTACAGTAATCCCGCTATTGTCTACACCAGTGGTTCCCAAACAGCAAACACACAAGACACTGTTGCTCTCTGAGATGACAGAAAGTGGTTAAGAGAGCCACATTTATCCCGGCCTCAACTAGTCCTCCATGTCACAGCAGTACCATACATGGAAGGGAAGAGATAAGTGAATTGTCTCTTCCTTTTCTATTCTGGGCCAAAGAGTTGGCCACAGCACCTTGTGTCAGTATTCAAGTTTCCAGCCACTCACATCAGAGTCCAGTAGGAGGACAGACTCTGAGATGGATCATTGCCACCACACTGGATCCCACACTAGCTGGCAATTTGAATACTGACAATGAGGGGAGTAGAAGGTGGCCTGGGATTAATGTCAAAGTCAGGGCAAGAGTGCATTGTTGGCTTGGAAAGTTTGGGAACCCCTGGTCTACGCTATGAGATGAACGCATTGGAACCAGGACTGTTTTCTCTGCATGCCACATGCTCATCCTGCCCAGGTGCCTTAAGCAAGGATGAGCGTCACAAGGCTCGGTGGTTTTGAAGACAGCCTTGAGTGCTCAAGAAATCAGGCAGGCAGGCAGGCAGGCAGCACCTACTTGTTACATGGACAGGCACAAAGACCACAGAATTTTCCTAGGTCCGTCAAATTCTTTTCTGCTTCTTTCATGTCCTTATTGATTTGGTCCATTCCCTCTTCGATGCGTTCCAGTTGTTCTGATTAAACATAAGTATTTTATCCCCACAGTATGAAGCGGATGGAAAGGGACAAAGAAAAGAAAAAGACAAAAAGAAAAGAAAAAGAAAGAAAACAACTTCAGACATTCACTCATGACAAAGAACTGGACACTTACAGAGCAAAGCTGGTACCCAGTACCTACTTGTTACAAGGACATATGAAAAGGCCACAGCATTTCCCTAAATCTTTTAAATTTTTCTCGGCCTCCTTCATGTCTTGGTTGATATGGTTCATGCCTTCTTCAACACGATCGAGTTGTTCTGGTCAGGACAAAGGGATGACAGTGTGGAATGAATTGAATTTTGTTGTTGTTGCTGTAGCTGTTTGTCTTCAACAGAACATGAAAAGATGGCGGATGGGAGAACTGAATCACTATGAAGGCATTTCAATGCATAAATTGCAGCTGATGCATTGAAGCAAAAGTGAAAGGGAACTTAAAAACTGAAGAATGATGCCCTTTACTAATATGTTAAAGCGCACATACATTCACATACATAAAGGAGTAATGTTTTGATGTCTATTAAACTGAACAAAAAAATGTAAAAGTGGAGGAGGAGCTACCAAATACCTCAGAGTGAAGAAATATAATACAATACATCCAGTTACTAAGACATCAATGACATCCAAGAGAAAGAAAGAAAATGAAGTTATTACCTTGTATTTATGTATGTTAATAAAATATTTAAATGATTGCCTGTCATGGAAAATATCTACAGTACTTTCACTTACAAATGTCTTTGACTTTAACGATGGTTGAGAAATGTAATTGGTTTGATTTTGAAAATTGGTGGAAGAGTATACAGTTAATAATGAAGTTAAGAATGGATATGAGTAGTTGAGTTAAGATCCATGTCCAGATACAAACTTTTTCAAAGATTGAGGCTCTTCAGATCTGAATTATTGGCTGTGGTCCATCTTTAAAGAAGAGAAGACCATGGGTCTTATTCCTCTGTCAGTGACATTGTTATATGTCAGGAGTAACCCCAATGGAGTGAAAGGAATTACATAAATCATAAGACGCAATTCCATGTCCAAAGAAGCAGATAGACAGATGGTCATAGACTGAGGCATTCAGAGCACATGATATAGATGTATAAAAGACTAATATTCACAGATCTATTTTATTTTCGTGACTGCCATCATAACCATTTTGTTGCCTATCTGATCTTCCCACAGCTTCCAAGACATGATTAGATCAATGTTATTCCTTTCACTTTAATGCTGTTACACCTGATTTGCATCAGAACAGTATAACTTAATTATCATACACACCACTGAGGACTTTTATGCAAATAATGAATGACTTCAATGAACTGCAGTTGTCACATGGCTACATTTTCACAAGTGACTGAGAATAATTTTGTATATCATCATCACTATTACTACTACGATATTCAGATGCAACAGTTATGTCAAATATTCCAGGATTTCCAACTCTACAGTAAGAATACACTAATAGGAAGGCAACACATTCTAATTCATGTTTCCTTTGAAATTAACCCCACTGTATCACTAATACTCCTGGATAAGAATGTCTAAGGGCCCTTCCAGACAGACCCTATATCCCAGGATCTGATCCCAGGTTTTCTGTTTATCCCAGATTATCTGACAGTGTGGACTCATAATCTGTTTAAAGCAGAAAGCCTGGGATAAGATCCTAGGATATAGGGCCCATCTTGAAGTGCCCTAAGATTGCCATGGAACAGTGCAATCCTACCCATGTCTATTCAGGAGTATCACTGAAAACAATGAGCCTTATTCCCAAGTGTTCATAGGATTTGCACCTCAGTGACTGCTTCTCAATAGTGTTGCAATACTACAAACACTTTTGTTTAATTGGCATGTCACCAGCTGGACCCTTCCCTGTGAGAATCTGGTTCAACATCCATTTTTCAAACACAGTATGATGGACAAATAGGAAATAAACATTCTAATCAGAAGTAAAGAATTATTCCAGCTATGTAGGTTTAAAGGAGAAAAAATGAATATTAGATTTTTGAGGCAGGTTTTGTTCCCATTTTCTTCAATAGAATAAATATATATATATATACAGATTCACATTTCCATAAATGAATATGAAGAAGAAGAAAGGTGTCACCATTCATAAACATGCGATAAAAACCCATTCTTTGAAACTGAACAAAGGGAGAAGAGGGGCGGAGTGGTGGGGAGAAAGGTGTTGAGTCTTTTGGCTTCTGAAGCCCCCCCCCCTTTTTTTTCCTTGAAATTTTTATATGGGAAATGATGGGTAAGGAGCAGGAATAGTAATGCAGAAGGTGCTAAAGACTTGTTATAGCCTCCAGAGCTGGGGAAGGTTATTTTTTTCAGACAACTCCCAGAAACCTCCATGATGTCAACATGGCCTCTGAGAGTTGTAATCCAAAAAATAACATTCCCAAGATTTTTACGTGATGCAGTTCAACACATGAAAAAAGACAGCCTTCTCAAATCTGGTGCCTTCTAGAGATGTTGAACTTTAATTCCTATTAACTCAGCAATAGTATCTTGACATAATAGGATTTGTGGTCTGATACTTTTGGATGACTGCAGATTCGTGAAAGCTGGTATACAATGTTCATTTCCCAGAATATTTTGAAGCAAAGGTTGGTGATATAGACAGATATGGTCCAATTTGGATGATTGCCCTAGGTCAATGGGATCCAATTATCTTAAATCTAGACATATTAATTTAATATCTGATTTTGACTTCAAGACTAAAGGACACAATTCTAAAGGTATCTGCCAGAGGGCAAAATCGTTTTGCCCTCAGTAGGAGTATGCTGATTTTGGGATCTCATATCAAAACAGGTCTGAGGAGGTTTAAGCTGAGACAAAATCAATAAGGTGCATGAAGACTTATTAGTGATTAATCAATGTAACCAGTGTTTCTCACCAAACAAAACTTTACCCACTATTAGCGATGGAAGACTGCAACATAATGTGCACTGAGATCAGGCTAAATGTGTACCATCTCACTTTGGGAATGTAAGAAAAAGCATGGGAATAAATGAAGGACTTATATGGGTTGTCCAAAGAATTAGACAATGTTTGATCATGGAATACATTGCCTCAGAGCATGGTGGAGTCTCCTTCTCTGAAGATTTATAATCAGAGGCTGGATGGCCATTTGTCAAGTATGGCTTTCCTACTAGAAAGAGCAGAGAAGCAGAGGAACTACAATAAAATCTTTGCCCCATCACATCCTGACTTCTTATGACTAAGAAGTCATAAGAAGTGTGGTGGAAGCCTTCTTTGGAGGCTTTTAAGCAGATGCTCGATGGCCATCTGTTGCGGTGCTTTGAATGCAAATGACAAGGGATCAGGGAAGTTAAATTTCAGGGAGCTCCAAGGGGCCACATCAGTTGTTTCATGTGAAGTAGGAAGCACCTAAAAAGTCATTTTTTGATTGAAAGCTTTTTTTTTTCAGTTGGATTTTTTAAGGAAAACAAACCAGACTCCTATGTTGTTTTTAGAAAATAATCATATGCTCTAGATTCTCCTTTTGGGGAATGGAGTCCAAAAGAGGCCTCTAGCGGCCACTAAATAGCTGTGGGGTTCTGCATGTGGCTCAGGGACCAAATGATTGTTATCCTTATATGAGGGATAATTAGATACACAGCATATGTGAAAATGTTTATGGAAAATGCACAATTCACAAATGCTACTATATGGGTGGCCCTCTGTCAGGGGTGCTGTGAATGCAATTTTCCTGCTTCTTGGACTCAATGAGGTCTCTTCCTACTCTATGATCCTATCAAGAGGATTTAATAAAACTTTTCTGAGGTCCTTCTCTGAAAATATGAAAGAAAGTGATGTGTAATGCTTCTGATGCCAAGGCTGGACTTTAGAGAATGCCCTTGCATTTTGTATCGTCAACAGCTAGTTCTCCATATGGGACCATTTCTCAGATCAAATGATCTCTGCTTTGCATCAACCCTTTCTTTTTCAGACTAGAAGAACCAAATTTGTCAAATGCTTCTCACAACCTCACAAAATGCAAAATCTCAAATGTCTATAGACCTTGTGAGTTTGTACAGCATAATATGAAAGGGATCTCTATGGTGAGCAATGTCTCAAGATTTCAGAAAATCTGTCATTGCTCCCCCTGTCCACCAGTCCATGTAGTTTCAACTGGACTTCTTCTTCAAATGAACTCCTAGATCTTTCCGGTAGCAATAAGAGAACTATCAGAAGTACTCTACGGCTTAGCATGTGGCTTATGGTTTGCCCCTGGATCACCCCTCTGTTGCCTGGATGACCTCAAAGACGTTTGCTTTGTAAGCCAGAAATAAACTCTAGCTCTGTGCTAATTATACTGACAATCACTCATGGAGCTATTTCTCTCTCTTGCAAACTCCCTGCATTATCACAATAAACAGGTAATCTAGGAAACCTTAAGACATAAGAAGGGAAATTAATTTATTTATTTATTTTACTCCAAAAGGCATGTGATCATCTTTGTCATCTCCACATTTAAATGATCTGTGTCCTTATTTAAATAACACCTAACAATCTTACTGCTAGGGTCATCTGAAAAAAGATCACATGCCAAAGGGTAACGGATGGTTTCATTAATCGGATCATCAGCTAAGACATGGATGGTTTAGACACAGAGCACAAACAACAGCAGGGCCCCAGAATTAAGCAGAGATATGGCTGTTTCAACTGCATACAACAAGTGAATTACTTTTCCCCACAAAATATTTAAAAATAATTAATCTAGCCTGCAGCAAAGTGATACAAATTTCATTAAAGGGCATTAAGTGTAGTGCAATCATCACAATGTTTCCCAAAATATGACTTGTCTTCCACTTAAGAAATCTACAAAGTATCATTTGATGAGTAATTACACTCATTCTATTTTTGGTGGGGGGAGGGAGGTACTGAAATGTGATACTTTTTCAGTTTGCATTTTAGCTGCATTACTATATGATCAGAATTACTCAGTGGGTCTCACTGTTTAATAGGATGATCATATCAAGATCCCCTTTCTACCAAAGTAGTCAGCATAAAGCAGTGGTTCTCAACCTGTGGGTCCTCAGGTATTTTGGCCTACAACTCCCAGAAATCCCAGTCAGATTACCAGCTGTTAAGATTTCTGAGAGTTGAAGGCCAAAACATCTGGGGACCCACAAGTTGAGAACCACTGACATAGAAATTATTTTGTTGGACAGATTTTGTTGGACAGACATCATCCCTAGCCAATATAACTAATAGTCAGAAATTCTGGGAACGGCATTCTAAAAGCATCTGGAGATCCATAGTTAGACACCCCAAATTAGAATTACCCTCCAGAGTAAACTTTTTTTCATTTCCACATGGAATTTCCATGTAAAAGTTTTGTAAGTATGAAGTAATGTGATGAGGTTAACAATTATGCACCAGGTTGGGATCTCATCTGTACACCAGAGTGATTTGTAAATGTGTCTGAAAATTAATAATCAGTTTGATTAAACATATTAAGGACTTCTAAATACATGTGCCCCAATTCAGTTACGTCTGGGGAATAGGAGCATAATGCCCAAAATCTTGGCTATAATGCTCTGTAAATAACATTGGGCTAAATGGACCAGTGATCCAATTCGCATAAGGCAGCATCCTGTGTTTCCTACTGCACTCTGATTGGCTTGAACTTCACTGAAATACATTATTATTATTATTTGCATAATATTCTATAAACAGTTTTTAGTCCTACTGCACAATGAAATGTTGAGCATCCACAGTATTCTGAAATTATTTAATTTATGACCCAGACAGAACTTCGACAAAAATGCCCGTATTGTTGCTTAAGATACTAATTCCCTAAATATTATTCTTTATTTTAGAGTTATTTTCTTGTAGAAAGAAGTTTGAATACTATAATTTGCTATTCTTTACACCAAGTTTGGAATCCATTAGGAAGTTCTTGTTTATTTTACTGATGACCAGAAAGCTTATTTCAGGTTTTTATCTCTACTAGCCAGGTTTATATTTTATCTGGTTGTGATCAAGAACCACAAGTAAATAAACACTCATATATAGGTGTGCCTGTGTTGCCAAGACCTATTTAATTACTAACTTCAATATAACTAGGTTTCAATTTCTTATGTAAACAATCCAAACTTACCTCCTTGCTCATCCAACATAACCAAAGTCCTGATACCAGCATCTTTGCTCTACATTCCAGCAAGAATAACAAGATGAAATAAAGAAACAGAGATAGAAAGAAATTAGTGAGAAAACAAGTAGTTTGAAGGGGAGGGTGGGGTGGGGTCAAAGATAAACAGCAGAAGTCATGGCAAAGGGTAAGAGATACAATAAGAAGTGGTTATACCCATGTAAAATGTAGAAGAAATGTATTTTTTTTCCAGTTGCACCAACTCCATTCAGTATTCATTGCAACAAAGATTTCAGAAGGTGAAACATGTTTTCATTGTGAAATATCAGTCCAGTATTTGGCCCATTTTACATAACAGCCAGTCAACTTTTCATGTTGATGCTTATTCTCTCTCCTACAGTTGATGGGAGAGTGAGATCACTTCTCTACTGATATAACATGCATATCCTGTGGGGTGCCCAAACAAGGACACATTAGCATGGAGTCTCCGCATTCAAATCCAATGTGTGTTGATCTCAAGAGTGTGAAATCTGACATTAGGGGTGGAAGTTATAAGGACTTCCAGATACTGTTGTATTGCATCCACAGCCAGTAGTCCATGTTGAAGAAAATTAGAAATTTCAGTTCAACATCTGGCTAGTTGAACTGGGGTGTTAGATACACCCAGAGAATTGACCATACAACCTGAGCTTATACATCCACATGTTGACAGCCAGATATCTTGGAGGGAGAACAGATGAACCAGAAGGACAGGAAGAGAAGGCATATTCATACTTCTCAATTATTCATAAGAGAAAGAGTGAGGATCAGTGCCATCCAAACAGATCCCCAGATCTCTCACCCAAGGATGTAATGAACCAAATTTAAGAGCAAATTGTCCCAGATCTTCAATAATTTAATGTCAGTTAAGCATCATGAGTGGAAGAAAAAAAGCCTGTCATATATATGGTAATATTTCCTGCGGATGAGCACGAATCTTTTACTTGACTGACATTAATTGGTTTAAAAGTATAGCAAACTATGACTAACAGAAGCCTACCTACTCCTAAAGATATTATAGTATCCATCATGTTCCATTTTTCTTCCATATCTTTTCTTCCAGATACAGGTTTGTACTAGAAACAACTGGGCATGAAAGATCCCCAAAACTAAGAATTACTTCACATTTACTGCAAGGTAAACTAGGATATCAACAAGATTTCTACTCTGGAAACTACATACAAGCATGTTGGTCTGAAGTATCATATGTGATGGGATCTTGTAACACCTTAGAGGCTAACTAAAAGAACAGTTTATAGCAGATTGTCTACTTCCTCAAAAGCATCTAAGGAAATTGACAGGAAGAGGAGATGTGGGCAAACAAAGCCAAGAATATCACTTTGCATCACAGAAAAACTGGGTTATGTAGATTTAGAGGAAGGATACTTCAGTCACTCAACTTGTCTAATCCTATTCTTACAGTCAGCTGTGAGACATTTCTGGGTCTTTTGTACTAATAAAAGTTTTTCCAACATAACCCATATTATGATTGGATATACAACTGTCTATAAAAGCCTTCACCCTATTAATGGGCAGCAAAAAACTGAGTAAGCATTGACAGAGTGGAGATCGGTTTCCTTATTTTGGATTTTTCAAATTTGGCATGCACATTAATTTTTATTTCATCTGCTCTAGCATAATGGTTTTGTTTTGAAGATGGCTACTGAGACATTAATCTACCAGGACAGTGTAACACTGCCAGAAGCTAGAAGACACTAAAGGGATGTGTCAGTTGCCTAAAGATACAAGGAGGACATGCAGAACCTTTTTTTAAGCAAGAGAATTATCATGTCTGCCTCTACTTCTCTCAGCCCCCTGCTTTACCCCAGTTGACCAGACCACAATTCATTTTAAAACTATGGTGTTGGCTATGGTTCCTGTAATACACTAATGGGTTTCTTTAAAAGGAAACATGATTTTCTATTCACTGTACTGATACCATTCAAATTTTGACTGTATGTAGAACTTAGGTACATAGGTATTTATTTGGGCAAGCTTCCAGCATGGCTCACACATTATGTGCATATGAAAGTTTTTAAATATTCATTGTGTACACACACAGAGATAAATTCTTACATCCATATTACAACAACAGTCATACTAAATCTATATATACAATATAGATATAAGAGAATGAAAAGTCGTGTATGCTCAATCTTCCTCTTTGATTGTATGTATGCTCAATCTCTCCTCTTCCTAGATTTTCTTCAAATAACAACAATCGGTGGTGCAGTGGGTTAAACCCTTGTGCCAGCAGGACTGAAGACCGACAGGTCACAGGTTCGAATCCGGGGAGAGCGCAGATGAGCTCCCTCTGTCAGCTCCAGCTCCCCATGCGGGGACATGAGAGAAGCCTCCTACAAGGATGGTAAAATATCAAAAAAAATCCAAGCGTCCCCTGGACAACATCCTTGATATCCTTTTTTCTTCTTGTTTTCCTTATTCAGAATAGACTCTGAGATCAAACGTCTTAATTAGAAGGACTGTTTCTTCCAGTTTGAATAGAACTGACATATCTGGGAAGTATAAATCACTTCCTATTGCTAAAGTTCTTCATTTTACGCCAATACCTTGATGCATTGATCAGCCCTACATGAGGATGCCAGGACTGAACCTGGTATCATCTGCCTGAATTTAAGGTGCCCTTCCACTGAGCTATTCCCATTCAACATTCCAGAAAGTCACTAGATTTGTAAAAGGAGAAGAGAAGAAGAATGGAGACAAGTGAATAGTTAATTGACATAAGGATGTAGGTAGGAGAGAGAAATACTTGAGAAGGAAAATGGACAGTGTTACAGGTACTGGTGAATTCTCAAGTTGTCTGAGGGTGATTAAGTGTTAAGATGCTCCATTTCTTCATCAGAAAGGGCATCATCAGAAAGGCCAGGCAAAACATCCCAGTTTGCTTGGCATCTGGGAAAAAACAGAGCAAATCTGGCACACTGCATACAGCTCCCTCTGAGCAACACTTTCCCCATCACATGGAGAAAGCATTGCCCTCCTGGTGAGGTCCTGTGCCGGCTCTGCTGGAGTCAGTACAATACGGGAAGCCTTCCATGTTGAGGGGAAAGCATCTAGTGATGCTTTTGCCCTGGTTGGGGGCAGGACCTCCACTGGAAGTCACATGATGTCTTGTGATGTCTGGCATGATGCTCCATAGATTAGATGGGGTGAAAGCATCATTGGACATTAAATTCACCTCCTCCGATGAGGCTGTGAATATGCCACAACCATTCTATTCCTTTCTTTCCTTCCTTCCTTCTTTCTTTCTTTCTTTCTTTCATTCATGGTCACATTCTTCAGCAAAAGTGGCACCAGGTAAAGTGCCTCTGTGTGTATGTGTGTATGTGTGTATGTGTGCATGTGCATGAGCATGTGTGTACATGTGAGTGTATATGATGTATTGAGCATCTGCAACTATTGGAAGAGTGGGGAGCTATAGATAAAAGAAACTGCAAGAAACAAAAAGGGAAATAGAGAGATGTTACTGAAGAAATGAAGGATTAGGTTGGAGAATTCCAGTGGCCTATTAGGAAATTTATCTTCATTGCTGCTTTGCCTGCATTTACTTAAATTATAAGTCCATTATTTGGACAATAGAGACTCTCCATGCCAACAGAGAGTAAGGCCCATTTAGTTGACTGGTCTTTGATTCTTCTTTTTGTGATGCACAAGTTCTGTAAATATTGGGCATGTTTTAGTTGGGTCAAAGACAAGATTCAGTGCAATCAAGTGACATATGCAAGGAAACCTTCAGATATTTCCATCTCTTCCTAAGATCATACAAAAGCACCTCCGTTGCTGAATACATGATTTGTATGCATACAGAAGTTCCCACATCCCATCCCCAGAGGATGAAATGGGAATAATACACTATGAAGGAATCTCATCTAAGCTATTGCATACTAGAAAAAGGCATGCAGGTCACATCCATTGGCACAGAGACTGGCAATTTTATAACACCCTTTGTTTTGTAAAAGGAATGATTCATGGGACAATCTGGAGACAATTTTGTAGCCAATATGTGTGGTCAATAAACAGCCTATTTTATGTATATCAGTTTGGATCCAAATGGGCATTCCATGAAATCAGGTTTCAAGTAAAGATTTTAGGGAGGTCTGTAAAAATCCAAAATTTTGACTCCTTGAATGCTCAGATGACCCACTCATTAATTCATATTGGCAACACACACACAGACACACACAGGCAGACTTGATTTACAATGAACCTAATGTTATATGTAATTGTGTACATTGGCCTTAAGCATCACAATGTGCTAAAAATAATACTCCTGGATCAAATGTTGCTGCCACTTTCTGTGGTCATAAGAATTATTAAAAGCTGCCTTCGTAACCTTTCAGGTACTTCAGAAATAGATTTGAGTCTTAAGAATGTTCCACTGCGGCGACTCCTTAAGATCCCTATTTGCCATCTGATTCAGTGGAGAGACTTCTGGTAACAGAAGACAAACATTCTTCCTGACTTGTGTAGATTATGGGGCAAATTATAAATTGTCATGCAGGTAAGTAGGGCTGGGCGGTTTCGTTTCGTAATTTCGTAATTCGTTAAAAATTCGGGTTTTTTTGGTTACGAAGCAATAACGAACCATTCAGGAGCATCTAAAAAACGAAACGAATTTTCAATTCGTTTCGTAATTGCTTCGTATTCGTTTTGTATTCGTTTTGAAATCGTTTCGAAATCGTTTCGTTATTATTTCCGCATGTCTGGGGCAAGTTTTATAGCTGTTGTTTGTTTAATCAGTGAAAAAAAAAGTATAAATATCACACCAACAGTCAACAACAGAGGGAGAGGGAAGCTTCAGAAGTTCCCCCTGTCCCATATGGAGGTTTTTTAGCGTATTGTGCGGTCGCGTCCGCCATTAACGAATCGATTCGTATTCGTTTCGTATTCTTTTCGTAATTTTATGAAATTTCGTAAATATCGAATTTTTTTAAAGAAAAATTTCGGAATTCTTTTAAATATCGAAACGCAAAAAAAACCAAAAAACGAATCGAGTTTAGAAACAAATTTTTCCGTGGTTGCCCAGCCCTACAGGTAAGGAGGTCTCAGCTTACATTGTTTTAAATAAGCCAAAGGCATTCATTTTCAAAAGCTGTATTTCCTCTTCTTCCCCCAACACCTCATCATTTGATAATGGCAAGAGCAGGGACAGTCGTGGCCTTTGTCCAAAAGTGACAGATGCTTTGTGTAAGTCATATTTGGAAAGACCTCTGAAAGTCTTATGACTTTAATACAACAGAAATAAAAAAATGATGCCTGCCACTCTGATAGAGTTGTACTGATGTTGAGTGAAACAAACTCAACTCCCATCTACTTTGTGATGTTCTGGACTACAGCTTTCTGCACCCAGGCCCTGATGACTGGTTCTTCTGGGGCACTGTGGTCCCAAACTTCTGAAAGTGAACCAAGGTATCTTCCCTTGTTATTCTAGCAAAGCCTGAACTGTATAGTATTAAATTGATATTTCTAGATCAGAGTATTAAATGGATGTATCTAGACCAGAGCTTTTCAAACTGTATATCATGACACATTTGTGTGTCAGCTCCAGTGTGTAGGTGTGTCACACAAATGTAATGAGAAACCTTAGACTAGTTGAAATAAGCAATGAAATATTCTCATGAGAGATGTTGTGTCCCCTTACATTTTGTTTATAATTTATGCATGTGTCTTTATCTCTTATAAGGAGTTGGTTTAACCTCCAGTTTGTCATTAAAACCGAATGACTGTGTTACAAAATGATGAAAGTCTAAAAGTGGCATTTCACCAGTATGAAATGTCTGGAAAGCTCTGATCTAGACTGTAGAATTAATGCAGTGCATTAATTCTACATTGCAGTGCATTGATTCTACAGTGCATTGATTCTACTGCAATGGAATGGAATCATCATAATTTTACAAAGTCTTTAGCCTCCTCTGCCAAAGAGTGCTGGTATCTCAACAAACTATAACATGATTCCATAGCATTGAGCTATGTCAGTTAAAGGGATGTCAAACTGCATTCTACAGTAGATGCACCCAGAGTTACAAATTAGAAAGGCTATGCTTTGAACATGGCCTCCCTGAAGAACTCAGCAGACAGCCTTAGGCCAGTCATTTTCTCCCATCTGTTTCTGTCATTCCTATCTTGCAATATGGAAAGAATAATGCTGATCTAATTTACAGGGATGTTGTAAGGTTTAAGATATTATGATTATGATGATTTTTGTTTTATTCTTGATTTTTCATTGTGTTGATATTAACCATGGAAAACACTATTGCTGGCTCTAGCATGACCTGTACTTTGCAGAACCTTTTGATTCATTCTGCTGTCAGAGAAGCACACAATACCCACTGTAGAATGGTTTGATACTGTACTGATAAACCAGATAAGTTTTCATTAACATGATCTCTACATAATTTAGATCAAAAAGTACATTTTGCATTGTTTTTCCGAAAACCCACCACTCAGAATGACTAAACTCTGGTTTACATACACAGGAGTGCATCTACTTAAAGGAAGAGTCATGGTGGCTTGCATCTCAATGGACACAGTGAATCTTCTCCTTTTGGTTTTAGTCTAAAGCAGGGGTCCTCAAACTAAGGGCCGAGGGCCAGATACAGCCCTCCAAGGTCATTTACTCAGCCTTCGTTCAGGATCAATCTAAGTCTGAAATGACTTGAAAGCACACAATAACAACAATCCTATCTCATCAGCCAAAAGCAGGCCCACACTTCCCATTGAAATACTAACAAGTTTACTATATTTGTTAAAATTGTTCTTTATTTTAATTATTTTATTGTTTTTAAGAGTTTTTTCACTACAAATAAGATATGTGCAGGGTGCATAGGAATTCATGTTGTTGTTTTTTCAAATTATAATCAGGCCTTCCAACAGTTTGAGGGACTGTGACAGTTTGAGGACCCCTGGTATAAAGTTTAAAGGATCTTTTTAAGCAACTGAACTCTATGTTCAGCACCATGGATAGCTCTTTTAAAGTCTGCAGTGAAGCCTGGCACAAGATTCACTGCTGTACTGTCATGTGAATACTTAGTCTACACAGTAGAAGATATATCTGCCCAGAGGGGTACCCTTGTCCTTTGTTCATCTCCATTCACCCAATCCCTTTAGATATTTCTTTAGGAGGCAGGAGGATTTAAATATTATTTTAGTCTAATCTAAACAAGACTAGGTCATACACATTATCTTTTTCAATTCATCCTTCAGATTTTGGATTTTTAGCAGTATTGAGATGGGTTCTTTGCAATCTTTATGATGATACCTTTATGACAATATAAAACCCTTAAATCAATTAAGGTATTTTGTATGTCCAAGCCATATATCAAATTTAAAGACTATTTTAATGGTCCCTGTCCCATACCATACTCATTCAAAAATATAAAATTGTCTTTTCTGACATTAGGTGTACTCCTACCCAGAATTTGGAAAAGTTACTTTTGTGGGAAAACAACTCCAAATCCACAAGCCAGTAAGGGACCACTGAGTAATGATTTGAATGTCCATGGTAATTAAAAAATAAATTTTCAAGCTCTATTTCTACCATACTTTGAAATAAATCATTCAGAAGCTTTCTTTGTGTAGGAATTGTATGCATCCAATCAGAGCCATCTGCCCATAGTCACAAACACATTTAAAAAATCTTTGGCATTTTGTGTCAGTTATCACATGTGTTTTTTTTATAGGTTGGCCTTATGGCTGTCATAACAACTTGAAGGCACATAACAATTCATGCTGTTAAACTAAATGGTTTGAAAAGTAAAACAATTGCTTTTGGGAAACGTTTTCATGCTGATCCAATAATCTGAATAAGGCAAATAATGTTCATCATATTTTGCTTCTTGGGCTTCAAGAGGGATCAATTCATACAAAAAAAGACTAAATGTCTCAGAAAAATATTAGTCAGAAATCATGACATGCTTACCTCTTCAACAAGTTGCAGCATACGACGAGTGCTTTCAAGTGACTGAAAGAAGAAAGGAAAGAAAAATAGACAATTGGTAAGCTCATGTTACTCATAATAACTGGTTACAATGAGTAACCTTGGGCACATTCAGGACATTAGAGAAATCAGAGTCATTATATTCCAACACCCCCTCCCCCTCATTTTATTTTGACAACTACCAATGATTTAAATTAAGCTGAGAAATAGCAGCTGCCACAAGGTGAACTGAACAAGAACTTTGGTGATCTGAATATGAGTTTCCACAGTCCTGACTGAACATTCTCTCCCATTGAACCATATGATTTCTCTTCCAATTGGTTTCCCACAACAACAGCGTGGATGCTTCAGGTTTGATATAACTGAACAGGCCAAGGTTCTGACCTGGCTTTTAAGAATGGGATGTTGAAAGAACCTTGCAGCATTTGGATCTCAAGGCGATTGAACAAAGCTATATGGTTATCAGCAACAGAGGATAGTTCTAGGTGATGGTGACCCTTCATGGGTCAATTTCCAAAAGAAGCCATCAGTCTTTAGTAAGAAGCAAAATAATTCAATATAATTTTATTATATATCACCCTGCCCCAAAGCAGCACTCAGATGCTTGGTTATAGATATCCAGACTGATGGACAGATAGTTCTATAGAAGGGCAAGGAATCTGTGGTTCTCAGAGGAGTTTGAACTACAATATCATTTTTGACCATCAGTAATGCTGACTAGGCCTGATGACAAATTAATTTCATTATCTTCTGGGGAGCCATGGTTTTCTCACCTCTGGCTCATACCTAGGTGACATTAGACCAATGGTTGTCAACCTGTAGCCTTCAACTCCCAGAAATCTTAACAGCTGGTAAACTGACTGGGATTTCTGGGAGTTGTAGGCCAAAACACCTGGGGACTCACAGAGTGAGAACCACTGCATTAGAAGAAGGGCTGTGGTCAAATGTCTACTCTGTCCAACATTGTATTCCTAGGATGGCCAACAAGAAGCCCACTGAAAGCTACAAGAAAAACTAGCTTAAATTAATGGAATCTCAGTGGCAAAACCTAAAATAGCCATCTAGTGCCCTTGTTTGAGTAAAACACCCACCATCTCTAGGCATCATTAATATTATCTTCATCGGAACAAATCCAACACTTTGGTGACTCTTCTAAATTCTCACAGTCTAAGATAGTGGAAGGGCTGTAGTTGAATGGAAGAATGCCTACTTTATATAGTGAAGCTCTCAAGTTGAACTCTCACTTTGTTCGATGTATAAGATTACAGTCAGCACACCTAGGGCCCGATTGGGATTTCATAAACCAGTCTTAACTCTGAATGTATTTGGGGGAAATCTCAGCTGGTGGACATGATGGGGTTTCCTTGCATTGGGTTTTGACCACACCTCCTCACCTCATCAGTCATCTGATCAGCACGCTGCTGCATTTCTTCCAATTCATTGCGCATATCAGCATCTTCTGCCATTTTGGCGGTGAATGTGTTGCCGCGGCTCTTGGATCAAGAAGTTTCCTTTGTCTTGCTTGTAAGCCTAGTTTAAAATAAATAAAGTTTAATGTTAAACATGTTACATGCTGGAAACTGATCTGATCTCTCAAAACACCATTTAATTAGCATTATCACCAACAAATCATTTTTGACTATGTGTTTGTCAATGCTAGCATTTTCAAAGTCCTTCTTAGATTATGGCTCTCACCATCAAATCATTTAACATTGGCTGGCAATTCTTGTGAGCCAGAGAACACTCATAGATTGTTCCCAAGGTGATGTTGTTCTATTTCTGGCCTGTTAGTCATTCTCTTGAATAGGAACCCAAATGTATGCTTGGTAGAATCATGAGACAGAACTGATTCATTTCTCTTTTATAAAGACAATAGATCAGCCTTCATCGAACAACAAACCTAATGGAAAAAGTTCACCAAGTGAAAAGTTGGCATCTGGGTTTTACTCCAAGCACTCAGAACTTCTCCAAAGTTGGCATCAGCATAGAACCATGCATTTTAAAGGACAATATGCATCATCACGAGAGCCAACATAGTTAAGTGGTTTGAGTTTTGGACTACAACTCTGAAGATCACGGTTTGATTCTCCGCTTGACCAAAAGCATTCACTTAGTGGCCTTGGGTGAATCACAACCTCTCAACCCCAGAAAACCTCTATGATAGAATCATTATAAGTTGGAAATGTCTTAAAAGTACAAAACAACAATTCACCCCATGAGTGCTTTCTGAGAAATAGCTCGTGGTGCTCCCAGTTGAAATACATTGTGGAGCTACTCTGCTTTACCTCCCTAATGGATTTCCTGTGGTAGGCAAAACAGGAAAGTTACAAATGGAAGTAACGCTTTCCAGTTGGAGAGATTCAGTTGCTCACAACCAACAGAGCACTATGCAGCTCTTCTATTTGGTATTCCTTAATGGAGTCGCTTCAATATGAAAAAAAGATGGAAGAAATTATTTTAAAATATTATAAAGTATTATGAATAAAGAATGACCTTTTTATTTCACTTATATGCTGCCTTTTGCTTGGGTTGAGACCTAATGACACAGCTCACAAAAATAATTAAGTACTGTGAGTTTTCCCACAGTTCATATTTCCCACAAGAATATTCTCCATCATAGAATGTCATGTTTCATACTCTTCTGCCATAAGCATCTCATGCAAACCGAAGGTGGGGGGAAACCAATGGCCCCAGCAGCTTCATCTTCTGGCTTCATTTTGATAGGTATTAAGCAAAGGAATATTAAAAACCAAATTACGTTTTCTGAATATGAAACTGTAATGAGGAAGGCCTTGAAAACTGTTCATTGGAGGCCAAAATCTATCAGCTAGTTTCTGGACATGGAGGAGCTCAAACTAAGGAACAGCATATCCCACCCTGTGTTGTACCAATGATTTTACACTCCATACAACTTCAACATTTGTGATGGAAAGGTTTCCTTTTTGTTGTTTTGAGGGGAGCAGGATTGAATGCAGTTTTGAATTTAGTCCTTGTAAATTAGTTTGCAATGTGAAATAATTTGTTAAAAAATGCCTTGAGGTGCTTCCTTGCTACCCTCAGAAAACTATGCTGTTCTTCTCCAAATCACCACAGATATGGGGAGACATAATTTTATTTATATAAAATTATAAAATTACATAAAGCTGTACATAGAAAGAACATTTTTGAACTAAACTTGTCAAAGTCTTTCAAATGATGTGCTAATCTATAAATGAAAAAAGTAGTATGTTGACTCCACAAACTCTCCAAAAGTGAATATTGGACCATGTAAAACAAGCATCCTCAAACTAAGGCCCAGGAGCCAGATACGGCTCTCCAAGGTCATTTACCCGGCCCTCACTCAGGGTCAACCTAAGTCTGAAATGACTTGAAAGCACACAACAACAACAACAACAACAACAGTCCTATCTCATCAGTCAAAAGCAGGCCCACACTTCCCATCAAATTACTAATAAGTTTATATTTGTTAAAAGTGTTCTTTATTTTAATTATTGTATTGTTTTAAAATGATTTTGCACTACAAATAAAATGTGTGCAGTGTGCATAGGAATTCATTCTTTTTTTTTCAAATTATAATCCAGCCCTCCAACAATTTGAGGGGCTGTGACCTGGCCCTCTGTTAAAAAAGTTTGAGGATCCCTGATCAAAAACATACACTCAAGATCTTGTGTAAATCCATCTAGCTATGTTGTACATGATATGGTAGTGTACAGCAAGCAGATAAATACTAGGCCTGGGTAACAACGGAAAAATTTGTTTCTAAAATCGATTTGTATTTGGGGTTTTTTTTTGTTTCGATATTTAAAATAATTACAAAATTTTCCTTTTAAAAAGTTCGATATTTACAAATTTTCGTAAATGGTAAAAAATTAACGAATTGATTTCCGAAACAATAACGAATCGATTCGTTAATGGCAGACGCGACCACGAAATACGCTAAAAAACCTCCAAAACCTTCTGAAGCTTCCCTCTCCCTCTGTTGTTGACTGTTGGTGTGATATTATAATTTTTTTTCACTAATTAAACCATAAAACTGGCCCAGACATGCGGAAATAATAATGAAACGACCTCAAAACAATAACGAAACGAATACAATATCGAAATACAAAGCATTTACAAAACATTTTTGAAAATTCGTTTTTTTTAATAATTGCTCCAGAATGGTTCGTTATCGTTTTGTAATTGAAAAAATTAACGAATTATTAACGAATTACGAATTAACGAAACGAAACCGCCCAGCCCTAATAAATACTTAGTTTTATTGACATAAAGGAAACAAATCTATGGACCTCATCACATTGATGAGGTCCTCTGGATCAATTCATCAATCTCCATGGTGAACCAGCACCCTGCGCCCCGCTTTGCTGGCAGCTGGCACATGTGCAGCTTTCCTCCATGGTAGCCCTGTTCTTAATGAAACATGAGGAAGCTCCCATGTTGGTGGCACAGTGTTGTTGGATGCTGCTGCCCCAAGTGAGCCACAGAGGCTCACTGGAAGTGAAGCTCCACCATGTGATGAGAGGCATGGGGCTCTGTTTCTCAACTGGGGCAGAAATGTCCTAGGATGCTGAAATTTCCTCATGTGATGAGATTGTATGTAAAGCACGAGAAAGGCACATGACTGTAGCAGTCCACAGAATCTGCATGTAGGTGAGAGATGAAGAAAATACTATGTAGATTAATGAAGGGCAAGAGGCATATGTGTATCCTAAGTATGATATGAACTCAACATCTGCAAGAAGGAGGTTATCATTTGCTTCTTGGTAAACTGTTGGATAGGAGAGGCCCAAGCAGTATCAATCATTAACACATGTTCCCATAAAATAAATGAAAATGTCACTAGTATTATTTTTATCTCTTTATTTTTCTCTTTCTCCCACATCTCTTTGTTAACCATGCTGGTTTGGTGGTGGGATGATACTTGGTGGCCCAGTAGGTTTCTTTTTGTAGTAGCAGTTCTTCCCAACCTCTTGCTTTCTGAATGTTTCAGACTTCTATTCCATCATTTACAGGATGTATGTTCATGTGGAGCAGCTGAAATAGCCACTTGGAATAAGATCACAGTGGGGAAGTGATAGGCCTGAGAGTAACCTTCATAAATGAAGTAAATCAATGAGTCTTTAATCAGATTATGAAAAGAATTCCGTTTTGCCAGACTTTATTTTAATTTCCAAGCCACCAGTAATGTTTGCTTTTCCTCGATGACAAATCACCTCTGTCAAGGAGAAAGTATTCTTCCTGCTAATATCCACCTGTTAATTAAAACTGAACTAGAGGCAATTGCTTGATTGTTGACATAACTGCTATCTTACAGACTTGGCAAACAAAGCGCATGTAATCAATAGAAAGTATTCTTCAGTTTATTCATGTGTGTGTGTGTATTTTAAAAATGGGGCCTTATATCATATCAACAAAGTATTTTGCAAACTATCATACAAATCTAAGGAAAAAATGAAAAACAAAATACGTTAACCTAAAAATACTATTGATTTTGTCTCAAATGTGCATATTTCACTCTCATTATTTCTTTCCCCCTTTACTTCTTTTTCTTTATTTCTTTATTCTATTTCCTTATTTGGATAGGGCTTTCTTTTTAAATTTATTTTATCTTTATCTTTATTTCTTTTTCTTTATTTTTCTTCATTTCTTTATTATATTTCTTTATTTGGATAAGGCATTGACTTGCTGGCTGATATCTGAACAGAGGATGGACTCGAGATGTCAATGCCTGGATCCTTTCATTACAGGCTTATTTATTTATCATATCAGAAGCGAATTGAGGGTACAGTTGTAATGTATTTAAAAACACAAAGTTTAAAAACTTGACATTATACTAAACATCCTTTAACCAGTAGCTGGCCACTTGGAGTTACAGGCTGCTACTTCCCAATGGATATCAGGTGGCGAAATACCAACTAAACAGTATAATTTCCCCAGCAGTGTGGGGTGTAGACATCCTGTGATAATGCAGCATGTTTGTTAAAAGCCACATCCAGTATTTTAATGTGAGGAGATGTGTTCCACACTGGGCATGTGTATTCAGCAGCAGAATAGCAAAGTGCAAGGACAGATGTCTTCACTGTGTCTGGTTGTGATCCCCAGGTTGTGCCAGTGAGGAAGCAAGAGTCCAAAAGTGGCAGATTAAAACCCTCAACCCCAGTCAGTGGCTGATACCAGATGACTGGGCACACAGAAGACTGGGAGACTTGGAAGGCGCTGAATAGACTATGCTCTGACAAATTAGATGCAGAGCTAACCTAAAGAAATGGGGCTACAAAGTGGAGTCCATGACATGCGAGTGTGGAGAAGCGCAAATCACAGACCACTTGCTACAATGCAACCTGAGCCCTGCCATGTGCATAATGGAGGACCTCCTTACAGCGACACCAGAGGTACTCCAAGTGGCCAGCTTCTGATCAAAAGAAATGTAGTATAATGCTAAGTTTTAACTTTCTTTGTGGTTTTCCTATACATTAAACTGTATTCTCAATTGGCTTCTGACATGATAAATAAAAAATAAGTATTCAGATAAGGCCCAATAAATAAAAATATCAGTAGATCAGTCTTCTTTCTTATAAACACCATAGGACTGTGTCTTAAATGGTTCAAATATTGTCTTTCATATCCCACTGCAATCTTAACCATGAACTATTTCTTGCATTACTCTTAACAAACAGGGCAAAAATTGGCAGAACATCAGATTATCCCAAGGCCTGTCTAACACTTATATTTTTTTTCTTCACAACAAGAGGAAGGGGTGTTGGAATGAGTTTTCTAAGATCTACAGAGATACTTGCTGGAACACCTCAGCAAGCGAGAATCCAAAAGTGGCAGGCTCAAATCCAGAAACTCAATCAATGGCTGATACCAAATGAGAGACTCCCCCCTGGGCAACTTGAAAGGCGCTGGCCAGACTGCGCTCTGGCACCACGAGATGCAGAGCCAACCTTAAGAAATGGGGCCACAAAGTGGAATCCACAACATGCGAGTGTGGAGAAGAGCAAACTACAGACCACCTGCTGAAATGCAACCTGAGCCCTGTTACACGCACAATGGAGGACCTTCTTGCGGCAACACCAGAGGCACTCCAAGTGTCCAGCTACTGGTCAAAGGACATTTAATCAACTACCAAGCTTGCAAACTTTGTGTTTTGTCTGTTTGTTTGTTTGTTTTGTTAAAATTGTAATACAAATGTCTGGTTGCTCCTGATACGATAAATAAAATGAGTGTCTCAAGGAGATGCAAGTCTTATAGACCAATATTTTGGAAAAGTCACAGCCCTGTCTGTTCAATCTTATTAACCATTATTCAGTCCTGTAACACCTTTTAGACAGCCTTGAATCTTGGCAAGTTTTAGACTTTTTATTTATAGCATTGTAGCTTCTAATGAGCTATAACACCCACAGCAGGAGATAATTTAGGAACAGATGACTGTAGCTTTTCAGCTACCTTAGAGTCACATGGGTCAGAACTGATGAAGTATTTCCTAATCTGTGGTTCTTTTAATTTTCATTTGTGAAAGAAAAGTAATTGTATATCGGTATTTACGGATAATTTATGGAGCTCCATGGGACAGTTGACTCATCTTTGTTTATTAAAGAAAGAGTCTAGTGATTGAATCAGATTACTTACTTGCACTTAGAAGTATCATTTTGAATTTACAGTTACAAGTCATGCAGAGACAACACAGTTCACTTCTGCATAATCTCTTTGGAATCAATTTTCTTAATTATGTGCTATTAATGTCACAGCTCTGCTGCAAAGTACAAGCTAGGAAAAAATGAATTGAGAATCAACATTTAATTGGCAAAAAACTGAATCAGATTGGGAAAAAAATACATTTCTCAGGGCCCTTCCACACAGGCCTATATCCCAGAATGTCAAGGCAGAAAATCCCATAATATTTGCTTTGAAATGGGTTATTTGAGTCCACACTCAGTTAATGTGGGATTTTTTTTGCCTTGATATTCTGGGATATAGGCCTGTGTGGAAGGGCCCTCACAGCTCTGAGCCAAAATTGGTTCATGGAATGATAATGTTATGTTTTATATACTACTTACTTGGGGACCCGGTGGTGCCCGGGTTATTTGAGAAAGGCATTGTGTGCCAAGGTTGGTCTTTATCAGTTATTTATGTGGCTCGCAGTGCTCTCAGGAAGTTACTGAAGGTACTGTGAGTCCCATCATCCATGGTCCATCCTCCTCCAAACTGCACCAGGATGTAGAGTGGGTCATGACGGCTCTGTTGCCAAGTTTGGTCTTGATCAGTCAATGGGTGAGGGTCACAATGGTCTTGGGAAATGAGTGAAGGTACTTCAAGTCCCATCATCTGTGGGAACCGAAGGGTTGGAAAGTACTACAAATCCCGTCATCCATTGTCTGTCCTCCCCCAAACCTCCCAGGATGTAAAGGGGGTCATGGGGGTTGTGTGTGCCAAGTTTGGTCCAGGTCCGTCACTCATGCTGGTCACAGTGGCCTGTGAAAGTGGCAGCCAACCAGAAAGCTGCCACATACATACAGACATTCACTTTTATTATATATATATAGATATATACTCATGTAAACGTCTAGAAATTTATTCAAAAAATCAATCCCAAAATCCAGGATGACATATCTATGGATCAGTGTAACTATTGTAGCCTAACTCTTACTTTAAAAAGAAGCCTTATTCTTTTCTGAGTTGAGTGGTGAAATGCATGAGCTTTGTTCATCCTAGGAGAACCTAAAAAAACACTGAAGTGCATTGATAGGTGCAGTGCTGGAGTTTGTGGTTCTATCATTGCAATAGGCTTTTCCCATACCACCATGGCCGCTTACCATTGATGGATCTCTGATATGTTTAAGAAATAACATTCTGTCCAGGGAAATATTATTGTTGCTAAACGAATGATAGTATAAAGCAAGCATCCTTAAACTGCGCCCCTCCAGCTGTTTGGGCTTCCAACTCCCAAATTTCCTAGCCAGTTTGTTCAATGGTCAGGAATTCTGGGAGTGGGAATCCCATACAGCTGGATGCCCAGAATTTAGGGATGCCTGGTATAAAGCTTCAGACTCCTGCTTGAACCCTGAGGCCCCCTCCACGCAGCTATATAAAATCCACATTGAACTGGATTATATGGCAGTGTGGACTCAGATAACTCAGTTCAAAGCAGATATTGTGGATTATCTGCCTTGATATTCTAGGTTATATGACTGTGCGGAAAGGTCCTAAGATCCATGCAGTACATTTTATCATTAAGATCAAGCTATTTTAGACTATATACTTCCATGACTATGTATATGTTTCTTCAAGATATCCCTCAACCTATGCAACCCATGAATTTCATAGGGCCCTCCAAGACGAGAAAAACCCTGAGATAGTTCTGCCAGGGCCCTTCCACGCAACCCTATATCTCAGAATTTCAAGGCAGAAAATCCTTAAATGTGTACTTTAAACTGGGTTATCGGAGTCCACACTCAGATAATGTGGGATTTTCTGCCTTGATGTTCTGGGATATATGGCTATGTGGAAGGGCCCCCAGCCATCTCCTCCAAAACACAGCCACACAAGACCTTTAACAGCTTTGAAAACATAAGAAGAAACCCTTCTAATCTACCATTCTGGATATTCTACTGCAGCCAGGAAAATGACGGATTCTGTTAAATTTCATGGAGGATTTTGCTTTAACAAAAAGAAAAAATTAAATTACTGGCATCTGTCAGTATAACTATAATGGGCACAGTAGATACAAAGTTAGTCCGTTTTAATGCTCATTGCATGTAATCATAAAAATAAGCATATGCTTAATTCTACCCAGCCAAAACCAAAAGCAATGTAAATGTCTTTAGCTCATTTAGCTTTCCCAGAAAGAAGGTCTTTCTGGGAAAGGGAAAATTGGCAGAGAACCCTCTTCCACATGCTTATTCTCAGTATGACAAATCCAACAGTATGAAGGGGATCCATCCCAATGTCTTCCAGTCAGTTGCTTGCAAACATGATATCAACTGTTTATCTGGAAAAGCTACATTTCCCATCCTTTCTTGGTCCGTTTAATATGGATCTATGTAGATACGGACACCATAAGGAACTGCAGGGATAAGGAATATTGCATGTTGCTGGCCATATTGCTCTCTGCCATTTTCCTTTCCCAGAAAGACCTTCTAAAGAGCAGTTGCCAAACAATGGAGGCAAGTGATAGATTTTGCCATTGACATCTATATTTAAAATTTTACTACTTGAGTCTAAGAATAGAAACAATTGTGGTTCTGAGTATAGCAGGCCCATGATATTTAGCTCCAAGACACCCTATGGATGCAAAAATTCATGGATGACCAGGTCCTGTTATTTACAATGGCATAGTAAAATGGTGTCCCTTGTATATAATGACAAATTAGGGTTTCATTTGGAATTTTTATTTTTAATAGTTTCAAGCCATGGATAGTTCGATACCTAGAGAAGAGGACTGACTGGATTTCTGTTCTTACAAATTCATCACAACTAAAACCCCTACTACACTGCTAGATAAAATCCAGATTATCTGCTTTGAACTGGATTATATGGCAGTGTAGACTCAGATAATCTAGTTCAAAGCAGATAATGTGGATTATCTAATCTGATAATCTGGATTATATGGCAGTGTAGAAGGGGTCTAACTCTAGTTGTGGAAGAAATTCCCAATTTGGGTCCACTCTGTGATAAATCTATTCTCCTCACTAGAAAGACATAAAATAACCCAAATACACATGGAAAATCCTATGATTTTCCTTCTTTTTATATATATAGCAAGTTAGAAAGGATATAAGCATGTCTTTTCATTCACCCTTGTATTTACACCCAACAGATACATCTAGATAACAGATCAGACTATCTCAGCCTTCTCCAAACATAGCTTCTCAGATGTTATTGGACTATAATTACCAAAATTCCCAGTCTGTCTAGCCAATGGTTTGGGATTATGGGGCCTGCACACATCTAAGGTGATATTTAGGGAATACATTGGCATGGTAGATATTTAATATGGGATGTAAAAGCCATTCACAAATTTTCTCGCCCTTGATGAGAAAGCATGTGTCAACCAAAAAAAGACTTCATTTGAAAAAACTGTAAGCCGCCATGAGATTTTTTTGACCCAATGCAAAATTTTAAAAAACCACCAACTGCATTGTCGGTGGCAGCAATGGAGGCCACCCCAATCTGGACTTTGCATATGTAAGAATAAAAAAACAAGGAGTTACATTTCTACCAATGAGCACAATAGTTCAAATCCCAGATGAAAAGATGCAGAAGTCATGAGCAATAAAGAGTTCTTCTACTCTGACTTGATACTATAGCTCACATTGACATTTAAAGGAATGCACATTGTTGATGTTGTTTTAAATCTGGCCTATCCTGGCCACTGTAAACTGAAGATGGGCCAAATGGACATCCACAGACTACACATACTTCAAGATCCTTTTTTGCCACCCTAAAGAGCCCCCATTCTTTTAAAAAAGAAATGCATACATTTTGATGATGATTTTTAATAATTTGATTTTAATGCTGAAATTCAATGGTGAGCGGTTTAGCACAAAGGTGGGCTACAGCACTAGCAGTTATTCATTAAAGTTAATGAATGTAATCATTAATCCCATCAAACAAGGTAGAGCTACTTCTGGCAGGACTCTATCCTCAAACTGTGGTGAAAGTGTTGTACGATAGAGCAACAAAAACATGAGAGCCCAGCAATGGGGTGAGAACAGTAGAAAGCAAGAAGCCCATGCTGCCTGCTAGATTCTTCACACTACCTGGAAAATCCCCCTGCTGTCACCCACAATGGCTGACTTCATGTGATGAAATCCTCAAAGTATGTTAGTAACATACCCAATTTGTATATGTAATTGCGGTGGTTCAAATTCTCTTCCTCCCTTGAGCAGTGATTGAAACGTCCTGACAATCCACCTTTTTCAACTAAGTCACCCACCCACTGCTACATTGTGACCAGTGGGCAATGGGAGATGGCTGAGGAGCATCTGGTTATGTGTGTATCATTACATGCGCACAGAGCAAGGCATCTTCTGTGACCTGGAGGCTTTCTGAGGAACCTGGAAGATGACATTGTCACTGTGTGTCTGTCTGTAGTTATACAGCCAGATACTTTTCAGCTTTCCTCCCTCTCCATCAACTACTACTCACCATGATGGGTATAGAATGGTGGTTCTCAACCTGTGGATCCCTACGTGTTTTGGCCTACAACTCCCAGCCAGTTTGCCAGCTGTTAGGATTTCTGGGAGTTGAATGCCAAACCATTTGGTGACCCACAGGTTGAGAACCACTGGTGTAGTAGAAAGATGTGTCCTGGAGCAATACAGCTCCTGATGGATGGTCTCAATCAGTGTTGTAAGGGAGGGTTTCCTGGACAGTCACCTCATTAGAGAAGTTGTGGTTGTTTGCATGAGCCATTGAGAAGGTATTATGATTCAGGGTCATTTGCTTCCATGTGAAATTTCAGCAGGTTTTAACCTCACATCCTTGCCAGTAGTCTTCCGTGACTATCATTTTGTACTTTCAAGGATTTAAGAGACTCCCTTCTATGAATTCTGTGCTAACCACTTAGATAACATTAGTTCAGTTTCTTATGTTCATATAATGGCAAAATCACAAGTTTTCCAAAAATTCTGAAGTGGCTTTCTGAGATCCTACTTATTCATGTATCCAAAATTGCCTTGACAGATCCATTTAGATTTCTTCTTCAGAATGGGAACAAAAGGATAGATATATGTCTAGGATGGTGTCTTGAGTCTGGTAACACAGCTACCACATTTGCCCATTCCCTCCCGAAGAAGTAAGCAAATACTCAACAACATCAGTGAGCTTCTAACACAAGTATCCAACAATTGCCATCTGAAATAAAACCTCTAGTTTTCTAGGTGTGGTTCATTAAAAAAGGTACAAATGGTTTGGTTTAGCCATGCTACTATCCCCACAGGTGAGCACATTCAAACATTTGAATGGCAAAAATCACATAAACATTCACAATGGACCATTAATTGGATGTCAAATTGCTCCCAATAGTTCAGTGCTGAGATCAGTGACTGCATAAAACATATAGCTTTGCCTTTCATAGATATTTTACATAGCTCAGTATTTGTGGGTGGAGTAAGACATTTTATTAGCCACAGGACTCAATACTTATTTGTTCATTTTCCATGCAGACTGCTGATTTGCTTTCATGACTCGAAATGTGTGGCTATGGCTCACTTTCTATTCAGAAATCTTAATAAGATGAAATCCCAGAAAGCTACACACTGCAGGATGTAGCAGCATTTGTGATTACACGTCCCTAATTCAGCAAGTCAGTGTAGAATGCTAATAGAAAACTATATTTTCATCCCCGAGAGTATTCTATACACACACACGCATCCTTTGTATTACACTAGTGATTGAATCAGCAACTAGCAGGGGAGGATTTATCTTGTGCTAATAGAGATGCAGAACATCTTTTCATCTTCTTTGCCCAAGGATATGGATTGTGCTCCCTGGGCATAATTTTCTGTCACATGATTGGCGGATTAATGGAAATGTGCAGTGAAATCCTACTCAGATTCTTTCAAACAATCATGGCAATTCCCTGTGACTTTTGTTTCACCACTATGTGTTGTTATGTGCTGAGTTTCAGGCTACAATAGTACATCTACAGGAGCATTGCCGTAGATATATTAAATAAAATCCAGTATCCATGCCCGATGGAGGAAGACATGACCAACCCTCAGTGCCACAAGCTGAGGGTTGGTCATGTCTTCCTCCATCGGGCATGGATACTGGATTTTATTTAATATATCTACGGCAATGCTCCTGTAGATGTACTATTACTCATTGCAGACCTAGTACAAGGATGCTATTAGAACCAAATTGAGGAATAAACTTTCATGAGACAATATTAAATTGCAATTACAACTGAATACAAAATTGCTACTACCCTGAGGTCCTATTGGTTTCCCAAAACCGTTTTTCTCTCTATACAGATTTATGGAATATCTTGGTTCCTAGTATCACTGGCAGCATTATCTTGAAAAGTATTTATCCCTTTGCTGACATTTCTGATTCCAAGGAAGGATCACCTTATTTGTAGAGTGCATATTTTGCATATAGAATTGAAACCACAGTATCTCTAGTGAAATGACTCAGAGAAAAGTCTGTGTCTAATACCTTGGAGAGCTGCTCCAGTTAGAGCAAGTAAAAGTGCAACAAAATGACCAAATATTTGATTAAGTTTAAGGCAGTTTGGCCTTTTCACTATACCTGTCAACATATAGATTGCTATAGCTATATACTACACTCTTGATATCCTCTAAAGCAGGGGTCCACAAACCTTTTAAACAGAGGGCCAGGTCACAGTCCCTCAAACTGTTGGAAAGCTGGATTATAATTTGAAAAAAAAAGAATGAATTCCTATGCACACTCCACAATTTTAACAAATATAAACTTATTAGTATTTCAATGGGAAGTGTGGGCCTGCTTTTGGCTGATGAGATAGAGCTGTTGCTTTTGTTGTTGTGTGCTTTCAAGTCATTTCAGACTTAGGTTGACCCTGAGTGAGGGCCGGGTAAATGACCTTGGAGGGCCGTATGTGGCCCCCGGGCCTTAGTTTGAGGACCCCTGCTCTAAAGTGTGTTCCAGGATCCCCAAAGGAAATCAAAATCCATGAATGCTCAAGTCCCATTATATAAAGTAATAATGAGATAATGTCCCTTATATAAAATAGCAAAATCAAAGTTTGTTTTTGGGAATTCTTTTTGCATGTTTGTGTGTGTGTGATATTTTCAAGCCATGGATGGTGGAATCTGTGGATGCCGAATCCATGAATAGGGAAAGCCAATTGTATTTCACTTCAATGTAATAAAATCACAGATATTTTGCAAGAAGGTGGCCAGGAGTTATCAAACCGTCTCTGTTCCTCTTGCCAAATCTATATTCATTGAACAGCAAAAATACAACAGATGTGATTTGAGAGAAATCATATGGGTAAATATCTAAACTGGTTAGTTGTGTTTACAGTTCCAGGCTGTTATCAAGAAATTCTGAATCCGAACTCCATAAAACAGTTTTTACTTTGGTCCTCAGGTAAGTTTTTTTTTGCTCTGAATCCCTGAATGCTATGGGACCAGAATTTGAGAGTCACTGCCTTCGACAAAGGGCATCCAGATGTGGAAAACAAACAACAGCTGTGACAAATCAGGTCTATGAGGCTTTATAGGATAATTGATTCAGTTTAAGCTGTATAAACAAAATGCAACAAATAGAAAATGAATTCCTGTTGATCCTGATGGAATCAATGGGAAGTTATTTCCCCCTTTATAGAAAATTAGAAGTGGCTTTTCTATCCAATGCTAATAATGACAGAGAAGCCCTTTCCTCCTCCCGGGCAGCTCATCCCTCTAAAGGCAATTAGGCTGCAGTCATCAAATGGTTTGTTTACTCCTAATGACTTAAGTTGATCCTCCAGTGGATCTCCCCCACCCACTCACCTTTTTATCTTAGAGAGCTGAAACCCAGTTGTTTACCTAATCAGCAGAGCTCTATTTGTCTTATTTATTATACAGATCTTTTAGATGATCCAATTAAGCTTGGCTGTCACAATTTAATATTTATTTATTAGTGGTTGCTGCGCTAACCCAGGAACGATCTGTTTGCACTCTAGAAAATACAACTGATATGCAGCACCCTGGACACAGAAATGATATAGCTGATGAGGTTATATATGCTAGGGAGTTTCAGTTCTTTACATTTTCATCTGAGATATGCTTTTGTGAATAGGAACTGTGATATCAAAACAATTTTGAATTTGGATTTTTCTTCATTTATACGCAATATTTAAATGCTTTAAAGGGAAAATACCCATAACTAAGAAACAAATGTCTAGAGCAGGTACAATATAATCAATGTCATGCATGTAAAGAAGGGCAGTGAAGTAAATTACAAAGCTAAGTCCATAGCTATATTTATTTATTATTAACTACATTTCTACATTATTAACTACATATATCCATGTAGTATTGTGTAGTGATTTGAACATTCAACTAATATTCTGAAGAACAGGGCTTGTTCCTCAATGGAACTAGATAACATTTGGCAAATTGCTCTCTCTGCCTTAGAGGAAGATCTTAACAAATTTTGGCAAGAAAATTCTGCTATAGGTTTGCCTTGGGGTCACCATAAGCCAGAAAGGACTTGGAAGAACACAAAACAACAATAAAACTGTGTTGACGAAGGCTTTCATGGCCAGAATAACTGGGTCGCTGTGTGTTTCTGGGCTGTATGGCAATGTTCAAGAAGCATTCTCTCCTGATGTTTTGCCCACATCAATGACAGGTATCAGCATAGGTTGTGAAGTCTGTTGGAAACTAAGCAAGTTGGAAAATAGGCAAGTGAGAAATAAATCTATTTCTCTCTCTTCAGACTATGAATGGACTCTAAGCATAAAGCAAATTCATACCCTTCAATATTTCACAGATAAAAGCTAGGATATGTGTGGTCAAGCAACATCACAGTGTGGTTAAGATGGCAAAAATTAGGAGGAAGAACACACCAAGAGAGTCTGTAGTAGGTTGCTTTTGCCTGTGCCTAATGGAAAGGGTGCCACGATGCCAGGGCTCTGCCATTATTTCCAGCAGAGGTGAATCAAACAAACACCCAGTTTGTGTTAAACAGTTTATTTAAAACAGCACTTACTTTCTGGCTATTTTAATAGTCCAAAATACAAAACATAAAGATAGCAATCAGTCACAGAATAAACAAAAACTGATAGCAAAAGCTACACTGTAGTCAAAAGCCAGTCCAAGATTCAAGGTTCCAAAGGTTCAGGAGACAAGTCAGGACACTGAAAATGCACAAACCTGAGGGAAAACCAGCAGCATCTACCACCAAGATAAAACAATACTTTTCTCCTGAAGATCAGTCCCAAGGCTAGCTCCTTATATCCAGAAACACCCAGCTGCAACCCATCTCTTGCATACCCCCCTCCTTAATTGCTTTCACCCATGAACTCTTACTTACAGATTACTCAACACTTTAGAACTAAGACTTAAATTAACCCTTCCATCACCAACTGCTAGGCCTACCACCACCAACCACCATCAACTGCAAAACATGATACATGACAAAGGACAAGATTCCCTGCTGTATTAAATGGGTTGTAAGCTAGTTTTGAACTTTGACTTCAATTTGCAGCAATAAAAGTAAGCTGTTGACAAAAGAGAAAAGTGGGAGAACAAGAGAGAAATTGGGACATTTTAGAAATAACCGAAAGAAGAGAGGATTAATTAGGATTCTCCCTGTGCAATCAGGATAATTACCATTCTGGTCAGTTCAGCCCATGATAATATGCAACTTGTAAATAATCTTCTCAGCAATGAGAAATACGTCTGCGGTTTCTGACTGGACTGATTTGTGCTGCACAGAGACCATGTTAAAGATTTCGGCCTGAATCTTTCACTTATTATGCCATACCTTTTAGATAAAAAGTATGTTAAAATGTTAAAGCTATTAAAGAGCTTTGAATCAGAACATGGTGCTTGTTGCTGTTGCTTCTCTTTAAGTTAATTATAATTTGTGGCAGTCCGAAAGAAAACCTATCACAGTGTTTTCTTGGCAAGGTTTGATCAGCAGTCGTTTGGCTTTACCTTTGCCTGAGGCCGAAAGAATGCCCCTTGCCCAAATTTGTCCTGTGGATTTTCATGGGAATTCTAACATTGATCTCCAGAGTTGTAGTCCAACACTCACATCACTATACTACTCTGGCTCTCATATTAGGAAGACAAGCAATTATTAGTCCCAGTTGAGTAGATACATTAAGGACCCTTCCACACAGTCATATAACCCAGAATATCAAGACAGATGATCCACAATATCTGCTTTGAACAGGATTATCTGAGTCCACACTGCCATATAATCCAGTTCAATGTGGAATATTATACAGCTATGTGGAAGGGCCTTCAGTCAATGAGATTTACAGAAGAGTTGGCTTATTAAGTTCCCACTGATTTGGTGCTTCTATTCTAGTTAGCACTAACAATAGGGACTCTGAAAAAAATATTTTAATGACTGAACAGATAAAACATACGTATATCCACTATTTCAATAATGGTTGATCAGAGATAAATTCCTCCCTTGATGTGGTTGTTTTGTTTTGTACCTGGGACCAAAAGCTGCCCATGGGTTAACATTAGATAGCAATATATATATTTATATATATATATATATATATATATGGCCTTACATGTTACAATTTTTAATAGCAGAACTTTAGAATACGGTATATGTCAGGGCAGAAAGTCATGAAGCCCTTTGGATGTTGATTGACTATAACCCTAGCAGTTCCAGCCAACTCGGTTAGTGGTGAAGAATGCTAGAAGTTGCAGTCTAACATAGAGAGCACCACATGGTTTTCATTCCTGATGCCGGTGATTATACAATTTAGTCTATATGTGAGAACAGTATCACGAGTAAAGTAAAAACTTGTTGAAAAGACAAGACATAAAGTACCAGAACAAAACTGGATGTTACCATTTTATCACTACAAATATACCCACAGAGGGTCTTGGAACCTATTCCAGATGGATACAGGACTGTACTATACAGTTAAAAATGTCAGATTATGAGTAGCATCAAAATACGAAAAGGTGGGAAGAGTCAGAATAATATATAGTTTTGCAGCTAACACTATATGGCCTCTTACACAGTTTAATTCTCCCACGAGCAGAGACATCAGTGCCCTGGCATTTGAGCAAGGCCTACAGTTTACATTTGCAATGAGATCTCTAGATTCCTCCCCACCCCATCATTTCATATATCCAGCTGCCAATTAAATGCGATGAAATACTGCAGTGTGCAACTATATCAGGCATATTGTGGATAATTAAAATGGCAGCAAAGTTCAGTACTGTTTGGAGTACTTCCGGTGGTTGGATAGTTGGGTTACTCTCCACTGCCGAGCAAAACATCTAAGAGTGAGGGTGGTGGAGAAAAATAGGGCCCTTCCACAATATCTACTTTGAACTGGATTATCTGAGTCCACACTGCCATATAATCCAGTACCGTGTGGATTTTTACAGCTGTGTGGAAGGAACCCTAGAAGGCATTTTGAGAGGGCAACAGCCAAGGGGTATTTTACCCACAGTCTCCTCCAACCTGGAGCCAGCCCTGGCTGTGTGAGAAAAAAAATGGGTTTGTGCCTCCAAAGACTCCATAGGCTATGTTTGTTCTTATTTGCATGCTCAGAAATCCAAAATAACCTTCAGTGGAGTTCAGTTGGAGTCCTGTCATGAGGAATTACAGGCAACTTTGGCCGAAGGGCAAACAAGATAGGAATAGAAGTGGCTCCACAGCGAGATATTAAAACAACAACAGCCATGACTCAGGGCCAGCTGCCCTGCTGTGAAGGAAAGCAAAAGGGCATCTTTTTTTGTCAGAAGGCTTTCTGAGCCTGGCTGACCACAGGGCAGCGCTGAGGATGTTGAGCTTAGAATTCATACTGCGTCACACCGAGCCAGTCTGATGAGGAAGCGGATTTGACAGCAACGCCGAGGAAACAACACACAATATATTTATAAAGATCATCACGGGTACAATGCTACAGGGAGGCCTCTTTCAGAAAGCCAGCTGGGGTTCGAGAGAGAAAAGCATGAGTAAGACAAATGCCGCAGTTGACATCCACTGCAGTAGGCTCAGCGGGAAACCAGACACCACTGCTGATTACAGGGGAATTGTGCAAAATGGATCTCTCTGGGTGACAAAGCACTTTATTATTTTGGCTTGTCATCTATAGGGTGATACGCTGATAGCTTCGAGCGCCTGAAGGAAGCAACTGACTCTTCGTAGGCCCTTGCACTGCCTCCCCAGAGGGCTCGGCCAGCTCAACCCCTCACCTGGAAGGCTCTGCAGTGCAGCCTGACCTCAAATGGGACTGCAAAACCCTAACGCCTACACACCACATTAAGATCCCTTTCCCCCTTACCACCACCTTGCTGCAATGCAGGTTCACAGGATGAACCTCAGAGCAGGTGCTCTCCTTTGCTGCCAACATTTCTCATTATATTCATATCCTGAGAACTGAACTACAGATGGAGGCTTTGTCCTTTCAGTGTCATTTCAAAGTGTGGTGCAATACATCACTGTAGGCTTCGGTTTGCAGGCTGCAAAACCATCAGATCTTTCAAGAAGACTTTCAGCCTGCAAGATCTACTTTTTTTTACAAGATTCCTAAAATCTATTAACTTGATTATGATCAAGACGTCACACCTCTAAAATTGAAAACAATTGATAGTAGGGATTTGTTTTGAGTATCTAACGCAAGGGGCCCTTCTGATCTTTCATACATACTTCCACTCCCTATTGCCTTTCTTTTTGGTTTAACAAACCAATGAGTTATGTTAGGTTTTTTTTTGGGGGGGGGGGAACAATATCAGTTCAAAGTCATTTAGTGAGCAGATTGGGGCATTCCCAATTATATTTCCAACTGGAAGATTTTCTGAAAGGAGTATGTAATTTTCTCTCTACATGGTTAGTTTCTATATTGGTGAAAATTTGTAACCATCAACAACTTGCAAACCTGATATTATTGGAACAACCTAGCTCCACCATAACATTTTGCTCTCATGAAATAACATTTTGTAGAAGATGAACACAAGTCAGAATTACTCCTAAACCAAAGTCAATATGAAATGCTGACACTGAGCCATCTTAGGGGGCATCTGCTCTGTAGAATTAAAGCAGTTTGATACCACTTTAACTACTATGGCTAAATACTATGGAGTCATGGGAGTTGTAGTCTGGTGAGGTTCCAACAAGTTTTGGTAGAGAAGGTTAAGACTTTGCAAAACTACAGCTCCCGGGATTGTTGTATTGTGTGGTAGAGACTCCTTCCTTGGAGGCTTTTAAACAGAAACAGCTATCTGACGGGGGTGCTTTGAATGAGATTTTCCTGCTTCTTGGCAGGTGGTTGCCTGGATGGCCCACAAAGTCTCTTCCAACTCTATAATTCTGTGATACTATGAAACTGCATGAATATAGATGTACCCTTATTCTCAAAGAAAGTAACTCATTACGATAGTGCCAGACCAATCAAATAATGCAGTAGCCATAACAACTAGCAGAAATGTTATTTAAGTCTATACCAGTCACTACCTCGGGCCTTAGAATCATAGAATAATAGAGTTGGAAAAGACCGCATGGGCCATCCAGTCCAATCCCCTGCCAAGAAGCAGGAAAATTGCATTCAAAGCACCTCCAACAGATGGCCATCCAGCCTCTGTTTAAAAGCTTCCAAAGAAGGAGCGTCTACCACACTCCGGGGCAGAGAGTTCCACTGTTGAACAGCTCTCACAGTCAGGAAATTCTTCCTAATGTTCAGATGGAATCTCCTTTCTTGTAGTTTTAAGCCATTGTTCCGCATCCTAGTCTCCAGGGCAGCGGAAAACAAGCTTGTTCCCCCCTCCCTATGACTTCCCCTCACATATTTATACATGGCTATCATATCTCCTCTCAGCCTTCTCTTCTCCAGGCTAAACATGCCCAGCTCTTTAAGCTGCTCCTCATAGGGCTTGTTCTCCAGACCCTCCTCTGGACACATTATTTCCTTAGCTAGAAAGCTTCTCTTTGTTGAATGAGTTAAATTGACAAAAAGAGGAATAATTACAACTTCGTTTTCATACAGAATAAATTCATTAAAATCAATAGTACTCGGTTTGTTGTGACTAAGGGCCCTTTCACACAGTCATATAAGCCAGAATATCAAAGGCAGATAATCCACAATATCTACTTTGAACTGGGTTATGTGAGTTCACACTGCCACATAGTCCAGTTCAATGTGCATTGTATACAGCTGGGTGGAAGGAGCCTAAGAATGATCTTCATTACAATGGACTAATATTGGATAATCCATTGGTTTAGGATTGACTGGGAAACCAGTATTGGAAACTATATTTATCTTTCAAACTTTGTGCGCGGTTCAATGCAGTGTCTCAATGGACAAGCATCACTCGCATTGACAGTCCTTTATTATGAATACAAATCTGAATGGATGGAGTTGAGAACTGAATGATGGGAATCAAAGGCAGCCAGCCAGCCATAGAGATTGGTTTGCCTGTTATGTATTTGAAAGCTTCAACCACAGTTGGAATTTTAAACTATAGTTAACTGAAACTATGTCTAAACAAAAATAGCGAATGTTCAGCCTGTCTTGAAAACAGGCTGAACATTATTACAACCTAGGACTTTCCCCTCCATTTTCTAGCATTCACCCTTAATTGCTCTTTCCTTCACTTTCATTTTTGCATAAATTCTGACTGCTAGCTGGGTATTTGAAATTAATTGTCACTATAACATTTTAACCTCCTTTCATTTCCAGGATATATAGAAATATTTAAAGAGGCTGATTCATGCCAACCCTCTCATTCATTTGTATTCTGGGATATAGTAAGAGGTGAGTGGGTGTTATAATTTGAGTATGTGTGCATATAGAAGCTACAGGTAGAAGCATGAGTACAAGAGGGGTTCCTTGTTGAAATTCTGTTTGGAGAAATGAAGGCAAGCCCCTGCCCTGCTGGGAATCCTGTAGAAAGGAATGTGTTTAACAATCATGACATTTGGCTGACTATACCACATTTATTACATGATAACTTATTTGATATCTAGTGAAATGTTAGGTGTATCTATTAAAAACACATTCCACAGAGATGAGGGAACCTTATTCTCTGATAAATGTATATAAGATTGCAGCCATAAGGATCATTGCATAGTGCTTTATCTTGAGATGGCTACCTCATTTTCCAAGCACAGTAGTAAACACTGGATCCCAGGCAATAAAACCACCATCTTTGCTGGTCTTTAAATGTATAATATATTCTATTTACTGCCCTTGTTCAGCATGTACATATGAAAAGGATCTTGGAGTCTTGGTAGACCTTAACTGAATAAGAGTCAACGGTGTAATTCAGGAGCTTAAAAAGCCAATGTGATTCTAGGCTGCCTCAATAGAAGGCAGATTGAGGGAAGTCATAATTCCACTCTATTCTGCTTTGATCAGGTCTCATCTTTATTACAATGGACTAATATTGGATAATCCATTGGTTTATGATTGACTGGGAAACTATCCAGTTCTAGATACAATTCAAGAAGGATAATTACAAGCTGAGGTTTGTCCAAAGAAGAGCAACCAAAATGGCCAAAGATTTGGAAGCCAAACCCTACGAGGAATAGCTGAATAACTGAGGGAGCTGGTTATGTTTAGCTTGGTTGAAACAAGGTTGAGAGGGGACATGGTAGCCAGAGGTTTAGCACAGCTGATAAATCACCAGCAACTATAAGATCTGTCAACCGAAAGGTTGCAAGTTCAAAGCCCCAGGTCGTTGTGAACTGCCGACTGTCAGCCCTGCTCACTGTTTACCTAAGCAGTCAAAAGCATATTTAGCTGTAATTAGAGAAATTAGGTACCGCTAAAAGCAGGGAAGGTGTTTTATGACGTCATAAAGAAACAAGATCAGAAAATACTGGGCGACCAAAAGGAAGGAGGAAGTCCTGACAGCTCTTCATCATAGAGGATGGAGTGACAGCACCACCTATGGCTGGACTCAAGCCCAACCTTCCATGGCACCAAAAACAGCTGGACACTGAGTGGAAACAATACACCTCCTTTCTGTTCTGTCTGTCTGTGTATTGTCTATACAAAGTGGCATTAATGTTTGCCGTATATGTGTACTCTGATCTGCCATGAGTCCCCTTCGGGGTGAGAAGGGCAAAATATAAATAAAGTGTTAAATTATATTATTATTAATTAAGTATTTGAAAGGATGTCACACTGAGAAGGGGGCAAACTTGTTTTTTGCTGCTTTGGAGGCTAAAACACATAGCAATGGATTCAAATGGCAGGGAAAGAGATTCTATCTAAATGTTAGGACAAACTTCCTGATGGTAAGAGATGATCTGTGCAGCAGAGGAACCTACTGCCTCAAAGTGTGGAGGTGACTCCTTCTCTGGATGTTGTAAAGCAGAGGCCAGAGGGCCATCTGTCAGAAGTCCTTTGATTGTGTTTTCCTGCATGGCAGGGGGCTGGACTGGATGATTCTTGTGGTCTCTTCCAACTCTTATAATTCTATGTATTTTAGAAAACACTGGAAACACCCCAGCAACCTATAATTCAGAGGGAGGAGCCCATGGTTTTTAGACTTTATACTCAGAATGGCCAATCAGGGATAATAACATGTGGAATTTAAGGACATCTAAACAGAATATTTTCTTTTATTACTCAATCTGTACTGCAAAATCCCCTACTTCCCCATTTTTTGGCTTAAAAAGTCAAGAATGATATGAAAAATCTAAATGATGGGATTTTGTAGATACAAATGGAAGAGTAAACTATCCACTATCCAAATGATTTTAAAATTATTGATCCTTTTAAAATGAATTGCTCTTAACATGTTGTACTAACATATATTCCCAGCCTTGCTATCATTGGTACTACTGCTCATTTTCTCCCTTTTCCAGCTTCGAGAGCAGCTATTTCACAATGTCTCCATTGTGAAGTTCTGGCAACAGTGGGCAGGCTCTTTTTGTGACTCTTTCCTACCTTTCTCCCATCCTCTTATGCACATCACATTTCTTTCCCAGAGATATCACAGAAGGCCACTTCACCTAGCAATGCCAAATCTAGTAACCAAATACTGTAATGAATAATCAATCAATCAATAATCAACTATCATTAAACAACAGATCAAAGCATAAGACATTACATATAATCCAGCTGACCCTAACATTGACTGGGTCATAATAATAAGACAACAGGCAAAAGTGGGACATCACAGAAATCTGAGGGATCGGTTTTCTGCCCTCAGAGCCTCTAGGAGCCACACAGGCTGTTTAAATGGTAAAAAGGGAACAAAATGAGTGGCTAGCCCAGTGGTTCTCAACCTGTGGGTCACCAGGTGTTTTGGCCTACAACTCCCAGAAATCCCAATCAGTTTACCAGCTGTTGGGATTTTTGGGAGTTGAAGGCCAATATATCTGGGACTCACAGGTTGAGAACCACTGGGCTAGACACCCACATAAAATGGGGTTAAAGGGCTAATTGCTCCTAGACGCTTCCAGGACTGTGTATTCACCTCTTATTTTGGCCAGAAAGAAGAGGAAATCAAAAGCAAACAGCCTTGAGTGGTCATATGCAGCTCCAGAGACACATGTTACACCTCTATTGTAGCAAAAAGAGTGAAGTGTGAGACTTTTGTACTGAGTTGCCACTGCAGTGAGGCTAGAAGTTAGGTACACTGTCCATTACTGGAAACAACCCCACACAAAGGTCCATGGTATTTCTGTGTGGAGAGATCAAAGCACAGAGAAACAATGAAGTCAAGTGCATTCCCTCACGTTTCTTATATTACATTGGGTTTTAACCATAGACAGAGGCCCCTGGATAAAATCCCACATTATCTACTTTAAACTGGAATATTTGTCAGTGTGGACTCAGATAACCCATTTCAAAACAGATATTGTGGGATTTTCTACCTTAATATTCTGGCTATGTGGAAGGGCCCAGAAAGACACATTGGCACAACCCAGCCATTATTGTGATGTGCACTTTTGCTAGCTGTGATATGAAGAACAACTTCTTAGATAAAACGTTAGGATATCTTTTATACCTCCGAGAAAGGCTTTTGCCGCATCATTGTTTATTCAGCAGTGAAGGAGTTCCACACGTTGATGAAATAAAAGGTCATAAGACTCTCATGACAAAATGAGCCGGAAGACTTAACTGCAGCACTAAACAGGACTACAGCTGTAACTAAAAATAAAAGCATCACTGATGCTTGTTAAAACTACACTGACCTTAAATTAGGTGAAAAACCCAAGGATGACATTTGGTCAATGTAGGGTGCATGTACATAGTAGAATTAATACAGTTTAGATTATATTTAACAGTCATAAAACCATGGGATTTGTAGTTCGGTGAGGCACCAACACTCTTTGGCAGAGAAGGCTAAAGACTTTATAAAACTACAGCTCCCATGATTCTACAGCATTGGCCCATGACAGCTAAAGTAGTATCAAACTGCATTCACTCTGATCCCTTCTACACTGCTGTATAGTGTAGACTCAGATAACCCAGTTCAAAGCAGATATTGTAGATTATCTGCCTTAATATTCTGGGTTATATGGCTGTGTGGAAGGGCCCTCTACTGTGTAGATCCATCCACAGCCTGCTGAGGACCATGCAGTGTTGGTGCCTTAACATTATAGGCATTTGAAACATGAACTGCATTCCAAATATAGAATTTTTTTAACAAAGCAAATTCCTAATGCATTTAGTATGAAATTCAACATCAGTTTGAATCTGCTGCTTTAATATTTAATGTTAACACACCCTTTTGCAGCATATCAGCTGTAAGAGGCATTGCTGTTCGCTGCATGATGTTGTTTTAGAAAGTCCTTGGCATCAGAAGAAATTTGTATTGCATTGCAAAGGTGGGCAAGATAAGAAATGGAATCGAATGGAAGAAAGGAAGATTCAACTCCTTCCTCTCATGTTTGACAGTGGCTTTAAAGGTGTGCAGAAATGTTGATTTTCATAAAGCAATGCTTGCTACGTTGCAGACTTCTTGGACAGCAGCCATTTTGTAAAGCGCATCTTGCAGAAGAACAGGCAATCGCTGTGCCGCATGAATTACATCTTGCCTTTCAAGAATACTTCAGATAAAAAGCACAGAAGACTGTGCTGTATAGACAAAGAAGAAACAATAATCTGGTCAGAATTTGTTTCATTCAGAAATTAAAATACACAAAAGAGATTGTATTCTGTAGAAGGTTGATATGTTTTTATGGAATAGCTTGGGTTTGGAAATCTCTTCAAGACCATAACTGCAGGCCCACTTGATCTAAATGATAGATGATAGATAGATAGATAGATAGATAGATAGATAGATAACTGGAGAAAAATACTTGCAAGCTAGCAGTGTGCCTTCCCAGCAGCAACATAAACCTTGTGAAAACTCCCAAGGTATACTATAAAGAAAAATTGAATGTGAGTCCAAGAAGGAATGGTGGCAACAACTGAAGCTACTGGATGTATTTTGATACCTTCCTGACCATTGAGAAAGATTTCCTTTGGTCTCTGGCTCCAGGTTGCCATATTACCTAATTAGCCCATTCCCTGGAATGCCATATAAGGGTTACTTTCATATTACTTTCCACAACCTATTGCCCAAGAAGTAGTCCCAGCGTACTCGACTCCTGTCTCCATCTGTGATATCTCAAGAACTCAGCCCAATGTCATCACAATGGCCTACCCTGGTGACAGAACAAGAACCCACCAGCTAGTCTAAGATTGTGAATAGGCTGTTGCTGATCTGGAAACCCCGGTGATGATCAGATATACCCAACTCTACTACGCCTTTTCACTGAAAGCCAAGGATACTGTCCTGACCCTAAACCGATGCCTGTCATCAGTGATGGACTGGATGAGGGCTAATAAGTTGAAGGTAAATTCAGACAAAACAGAGACACTCCTGGTCAATCAGAAGGTGGATCAGGGTGTGGGATTACCACCTGTGCTGGATGTGGTAACACTCCCCCTGAAGACACAGGTGCACGGGTGATCTTGGACTCATTGTTGACCCTAGAAACTCAGGTGTCAGCAGTGGCCAAGACCACCTTTGCACAGTTAGAACTTGTTTGCCAGTTGTGTCTGTACCTTGAGATGCCAGACCTGGCCATGGTCTGGCATCATCTTGGTTATTTCTTGTTTGGACTACTGCAACACTCTCTACGTGGGGCTGCCTTTGAAGATAGTTTGGAAGCTCCAACTGGTTCAGAGATCAGCAGCCAGGTTACTAAATGGAGTGTCATACAGAGAGCGGACAACTCTCATGTTACAGCAGTTCCATTGGCTGTCAGTCTGCTTCAGAACTAAATACAAAGTGTTGGTCATCGCCTATAAAGTCCTAAATGGTTCAGGCCCAGATTATTTGAAACACCACATCTCCTTGTATAAACCAGCATGAGCACTTCGGTCTGTGGAGGAGGCCCTACTCTCGGTCCCACCCCCCATCTCAAGTGCAGTTGGTGGGAATGAGAGAGGGAGCCTTCTCTGTGGCTGCCTGCTGCCTTTGAAACTTCCTCTTGAAAGAAGTAAAAATGGAATCCTCTCCTTTAAAAACCTTCTAAAGACCCATTTGTATAATCTCACTTACGGAGTGGAGAACGATTAACATATCTAATATATACTCGCGCCTTGACAACAAATATTTACTTCCGTTTGCTAATAAGTTATGCCAAATAATATTGTGATTTTAATGTATTGTTTATTCCTTGGCATGATTTTTGTGTTTATTTAATCATTGTTTTTGATTGTTTATAAGTAATATTGAGTTTACTTTATGTTTTTTCTTTGATCGCTCATTTAATTTTTGGCATTTTGTTATTTCTGTAAACTGCCCTGTGTCCCCCTGGGGAGAGAGGGTAAGTTATAAATAAAGTGTATATGTATATGTGTGTGTGTGTGTGTGTGTGTGTGTATATATATGTGTGTGTGTATATATATATATATATATATATATATATATATATATATATATGAGGTTAGATGCTATCTATTAACCTGATGAGCTGTGGTTAATTTTAATTATATTAATCAGAAACGATGGTTTTACATTTTCCACTAACGATAGTTTACCTTAACCACAGCTTAGCATTAATATTGTGCCAACATGAAGTTAATCTAATGTGTATGCAGAAGCTCTTGAACTCCTAAACTAGAAAAAACAGAGTGAATTTGAGAGGCCTTTTCAGTTTGCTCATGTTAAATCACTGTCTTCCAATCACGGCAATTGAAATAATCTCTCTAAATGTCAGGAAGTTATTGAAATACCTTGTCAAATCAGAGGACCAGGCTAATTAATAGAAGAACTGGATGAACAATATAGAGCTGACCTCCACATCTGCAGATTTCACTTTCGTAGATTTGATTATTTCTGGATTTGATTGCAGTAATATGTGCTCTCTGGGACTCCCTAGATTCTCCAGTGTGGCAATCCAAAAGGTCTGGTGGAAGTTGATAATAAAGTGCTGAAGGACCTAGACATATCTAGAGATCTCAGGGTTCTTAAGATCCTAAATCCTGCTGATCACGAGCATGAAGCATCAAACTATCTGATTAAAGTAATGAAGATATCATGTAATGCCATCTGTAATCAAAACACTAGAAGTATATAAATTTGATATCTGAAGTCAGTTATAATGTACTCAGAATTATTCATAGAAATTCAGCAATGCATTACAAACATACCTGACATGCATGTCTTGGAAGAATTAATGGAATACAAGGAAAAAAGAAGTAACATTTCACTAGATACGTTCTGTACTGCAAATTGCACCCCGCTGCCCAGGAGTGAGTCATGTATCAAATATTTTTATCCCATCGTATGGTTGCTGATAAACTGACAAATTATTTTATTCCCTGTGGCATTCTGCTTTAATAACGCAATTTCTCTAATAATTAATTGGGAGTAGTTCAACTTTTTTTAAAAAAATGCACTAAGTACATCTTTAGACACAATGTAATGTTAATCCAAGTGCTTCATTTCTGGGTTTGATTTCCCAAATGCTTTTTCTGGAATATTGAATCCTCAGCCAATAGATAACAACAAAAAGCCCTAATATTTGTAGTGCCTCACAACTGAAAACTCACATTTTCATTAACTGAAAACTCGAAGATGAAATAAAGGGTGTGTTTGGCTTAAGAGATGCCCCTGGTGGCACAGCAGGTTAAAACATTGAACTGCTGAACTTGCTGACTGTAAGGTCAGCAGTTTAATCTGGGGAGCGGGATGAGTTCCCGCTGTTAGCCCCAGCTTCTGCCAACCTAGCAGTTCGAAAACATGTAAATGTGAGTAGATCAATAGATACCGCTCAGGCAGGAAGGTAATGGCACTCCATGCAGTCATTACCTTGGAGGTGTCTACACTCAACGCTGGTTCTTTGGCTTAGAAATGGAGATAAGCACCACCACCCAGAGTCAGACATGACTAAACTTAATGTCAAGGGGGAAACCTTTACCTTTATTTGGTTTAAGAGCAGACCAATGTTTTACAGACTGGACAAGGAAAAAGGAGCCAGGGCAACAAGCCCACCTCCATACAGCACTGGATTTCAATGATGGCGTCCAGTTCAAAGATATAGAAAATCTACTCTGAAAGGTATACCACATGTTAAATGAATATCCAAGCTTCTGAACCTATTTTGTACTATGTCAGTGGTTCTCAACCTGTGGTTCCCCAGGTGTTTTGGTCTACATCTCCCAGAAATCCCAGCCAGATTACTAGCTGTTAGTATTTCTGGGAGTTGAAAGCCAAAACATGTGGGTACCAATAGGCTGAGAATAACTGTACTATGGGAAACATGTTGGATGGCTTTTATAAAGTCTGCAATATGACTAAGAGGTATAGCTAGCCATTGAAGTCCTGATCAAACACAAGTTAACAATTGTATTCTGATTCCATAGGACTCTGGTAAGCCTCTTTGTTACTTGTGAACCCATTATCCATATTCATTGGGGTGCTTGCAAAATGATGGTTATCATTATAATTTCAAAGGGAACACAGTAATTGAGGATTGACTTTTGGGTCAAGCTTCTAGGAATTCATTGGCCTGTGCATGCATATTCTGGACTTGAATTCTCCAAACTCAATTATTAAGCATAATTGATGTCAACCTTCACTGACTCCAGTTAATTCAAAGCCGATAATATGCATTTGGAAATCAATAGGTTGCAAAGCCAAATTCACCATGGATAAAGAAACCGAGAAGTTGTCAGTGGCAAGTGAATAAATGCTTTTATCCAGAATCTACCAGGAATGAAATTAAATCCTATAAAGACAAACCCAAGCAAAGTTCTTCCTGAACCTAGCATAAAGCAAATGGAGGTGGATGATGAAGCTGGATAAAACTGCAGAACTGTTCCACTGGTAGGGATTGCCTCTTCTTCCTACTCACCAGGTTGCACATTTTCTGCTGTAAGATCATGCTCCAAAAATATTTGTTGGTTGAAATAATTGCCCCTGGTCTTCCTAAATCTCGACATAATTCCTAAATTATTTGACTCAACTTCCTTAGTAATCCTGTCTCTGGGTTCCTTCAGTGTCCTCCATGCTTATAGACTGCTTGCAGGGGGCTGCGGCTAGCACAGTGGGTTAATCTGCCAGCTACAGAAAATCTTTTCAATTGGAAGGTCAGCAGTTCAAGCCACAGGTCGGGATGAGCTCCCGCCATCATTCCTAGCTTCTGTTTACCTAGCTGTTTGAAAACAGCAATGTGAATAGATAAATAGGTATCGCTTTGGCCGGGAGGTAAAAGGTGCCCCTGAAAGCATGCCAGGAAGGCATGGTCCAAGGACAACAGGCTCCTCAGTGTGGAAAATGGAACAACAGCACCTCCACATGGCCGAGCCAAGCACAATCTCCAGATGCCGGAAATGAAAAAAGAGGAAGCCTTGTATCTATATATGTTGTCTATCTGTTGTTAATTGTATAACGGCATTGAATGTTTGCCATGTATGTATTCTGTGATCCGCTCTGAGTCCCCTCGGGTAGGCAGAGTGAAATATAAATAAGTATATTGTTGTTGTTGTTGTTTTAGATTTAATACCTGAAAAGAGAAACCCTCTCTTGTGCAGAGAGTCCCATTTGTTGTTATGTTCTAGTTTGTGTTCAATTACCATTAGTCTTTATGGGTTTTTATTAGGCAAAAAAGCAAGATGTGAATTAAATAAATACAGCCACAATAATTATTCACAGTCAAACAGTTTTCAAAGTCATGTTGGTCTGTTTTAGCAAAAGCCAAACGAAAAGGGGGGAAAGGATGAGACTGCAAAAATAATCTATTATAAGCTTCAAGACTGACTTGTTTGAACATGCCATGCAACTACAATGACCTCTGTCAATGCCAATTAAATAGACTCCTCTCCCGCATACGACAGTTTCAGCCTCTAGTTCAAGAGTCTTTAAATTACTTGTACAGAATATCTTACCATACTGAACTAATACCCCAGCAGTAGGGAATGTTATGACATTCTTTTTAAATTTGGATGAATGCTTTCTCTCTTATCCAAACACTGAAATTATAAATTTCTAAACAAAATATATGAGTTGCTGTATACAATACCTTTGCTCGTAAAAATACCATTACGTTTTTTTCAGAGAAACTTCCTTTATAGGTTTGACGTATCTTTATTCTATCAATATTTTACATAGTTTGTTTTTTTAATACTATGGTTGATGCATCTATATTTGCTTTTCTTTGATTTTGGTTTAACTGCTTTGAGCTTACTTTCAATAGTAAAATACAAATAAGTAATGAAGAATTGTTTGTCAAGCAACTCCAAGCATTGGATGTTATAATTGTTATAGATCACGATGACTCTGGGTAATGGTCAGAACAATATTAGTGGTCCAATTCATTTTTTTCTTCATATTTTTGTTTTTAATGGCTATGTTTTAATCTGCTCTTAAGTCTATTGATAGCTTAATTATATTTTAACTTTGTGTATATTTTCTTCAATACCTGATTTTAGGTATTTAAGGAGCCCCCGGTAGCGCAGTGGGTTAAACCCCTATGCCAGTAGGACTGAAGACTGACAGGTCGCAGGTTCGAATCTGGGGAGAGGCGGATGAGCTCCCTCTATCAGCTCCAGCTCCTCATGCGAGGACATGAGAGAAGCCTCCCACAAGGATGATAAAAAACATCAAATCATCCAGGCATCCCTTGGGCAACGTCCTTGCAGGCGGCCAATTCTCTCACACCAGAAGCGACTTGCAGTTTCTCAAGTCACTCCTGACACGACAAAAAAAAGGTGTTTAAGTTTTGTAACCCACCCCAAGATCCAGTTCTGGGAGAAAGATGGAAATCTAGCTATCTGTCATTCTGCAGAGATGTCTAATTTTATGATTTAATTTTGTTGTTTAAACAATTTCAGCATCCAAGCTTTTCCAGTATGTGCTTGGAAGGCATTGTTTGTTCTGCAGCCTGCTGTAATATTCAGAGAGAGAAAGTTGTGTCAGTGTGTAGAAGAGAGAGAGAGAGAGTGCCAAGCATCAAGCAAGCATGTTAAATGCCACACCCACAACATTAGTTCCTGTTTTGTTCTTGGCCTTCTGATACGTCTCCATCTGAGCTGCCATAAAAGAGCTGTCCTCAGCAAACACTGCTTTCATGCAGACATTAGGGCATGCAGAGTCTGTCTCTAGCTGAACTAACAGTAACAAAAAAGCTAACATCAGACTGGATAATGAGCAAGTGTCACTTTGGATGAAGAGCAGCAGACAACTACATGGAATGGCCATTTGTCTATAAATGTCTAGAGAGGAAGAACAATTAATGCTTTTGGTCAGGGGTGAGGTACCTTCAGGCTTTCCAGACTTTTGGCCTTTATTGCTCACAATCTCTTACCATTGGCTATGCTGGTGGAAGCTACAGAACCAAAAGAGTCCCAATCCTGAACACAAACCATTGGCTATCATAGACATATGAGGAAATGACAAATAGAGGAAATGATGTGAATCATGGTGATAACTGTAATACAGTGCAGAGCACCTTTGCTCAATGAGTTACATAGTTTAATGAGAATTTGAACCCGGGCCTTCCAAATTCTAATCCAGGACTCTAACCACTACTATGTATTGGTTGTCATGGACACATGTATTCATGTAGAGCAGGGGTACTCCATGGAGTTCATGGGGCTCCATGGGTGATAGTGAGGGGCTCCATGGCACCATACTGCTTCCCACCTCCTCCTCTTTCCTCCTCCCTTGAAATGCTGGGAAATTAAAGTTTTGAACTGATGGAAACAGCAACAGCAGCAGTGTCCCCTGGGGCACAGACCCCTTCCTCCCCACTTCCGTCACTGCCCTGACTATTTTCCTCATCGCCCAGAGCCTCCTTCCACCTTTTTTTTTTTTTTTGCTTCCAAACCTTTATTTCCTTCCCACCACTCAGGGGGTGCTTTGATTGTGTTTTCCCTGTATGGCAGAAGGGAGTTGGGCTGGATGGCCTCTAGGGTTTCTGTTACTACTACTACTACTACTACTACTACTAGAATCTGTTGGGGGTGCTTTGATTGTGCTTTTCCTGCATGGCAGAAGGGGATTGGACTGGATGGCCCCTGGGGTCTTCCACTGAAATACTGTTAAGTTTATGCTGGCTAAAATTAAAAGAGGAATATGGAAACAAACAGATTTCTGGAAAATATGGGGAAAATTTATTGAGTATATTTTTAGATAAAAGGTGTGTGGTAGAGATATACATAGTATAAGTTGTAACGGAATGATAAGAAATATGCTTAAAGATGTATTTGATTATTTTTACTGTTAGATTGTATATAATATGACAAATTCTTCTATCTAAGATGTTGTAAAAAGAAGGAAGAATATATGCTTATACATGTTGTTTGATAAATGTATAATAAAAAAATAAAAAAGTTTATGCTGGCTAAAACTGTTCTTCATTTTAAATATTGTATTGTCCATTCTTTCCTCTTTTTTGCACTGTGTGAATTAGTTCACACAAACACTCTCCATTCATCAGACATTGGGCCTAGTCTATGCCTGATATATATGCATTATATATAATATAATATAATATAATATAATATAATATAATATAATATATAATACAATCATTTTTTGAGGCTTCACAAGAAATTTTTGCTTCTAAAAGGGCTCCGTGGCTGAAAACATTTGAGAACCCCTGATGTAGAGGAAATGATGTGAACCAGGGCTGTAACTAGAATACAAGCCGGAATTTAAATTCTAATTGAACAGCATAGTCCATTGGGCAACCTTGGGCCTTTTCACTTCTCTTCTATCTACACCCGCCTCACAGGTTTGTTGTAAGGATAAAACTGGGAAAGAGTGCCATGCATGCTACTTTGAATGTGTATGAGGAATGGCAGGATATATCTGAAATGAAATAAATAGGTGGCTGGGTCCATGGATGGATAAATATAGTTGGCATCCAATTCTAGGCACAGGAAATTTTCTGCAACTCAGCACGAGTGCTAGGATATGCTATATTAAATGCTTCACCACAAATCAGGTCATATAATAAACATATGGCAAGTAACCTTACATAATGACATAAATCTTGCTCTTTAATATTAAATTATATAACAATATTAACCCTTCTCTTTTATGCATCTGATGCATAAGAGAGAAAGTAGCGTTGTGCAAGGTTCCCTAGTGATGTGCAAGGTACATACTTCTCCATCTTCTCCAACTCTGCCATTTCATGTGTCATAAGGAACCATTTCTCAAAGGTTGTACCAGTAAACCATAAGGTTTGACAGGATCTACCAGTCTCACTAGGCTTCAGAGCCCAAGGAAAGACCGTGTACCCATTATCTGAGAATCTACCTATCCAAGTATAGAAAGAAATATGTTTCATCAGGTAATAAATTGGCCATAACAACCACACATTGAATAGTTGTAATCCTCAAGGGTAGGAGGGACTCTGTACAGATACAACAACAAATCTTCATGGGACATATTATCCACATTAAACTTTTTACTAATTTTCAGATGCTAACTTTCTCTTAAACAAGCACACAAGGAAGGAAATCATATATGCTTACACACAGACATGTCCAACAACAGGCAGTCCAACAACCTTAGCTGTTCTTGGACTGCCCTATTCATGACAGTCCAGTATAGTTAATGGCCAGAGATAAGGATTGCTATGGCCTGACATCTCCTGGTTGTCCCTGTTTTTTTCGAGCCCTGAGCTAACTGGACCAGTTTTACATCTTCAGACGTTGAAAGCAATTACAATTGTTCAATTGGTCAACACTGGCACTAGATTCGTCTCTTGAATACCTCCCTTAAAATCAGTTATGATTACATCTTACACCTGACCAGATCTAGAATCACTAGAGTCTTGTTGTAAGTCTTGATTAAAAGTACAAACCTCAAGAGAAGAAGGCAGTAACATCAATGCATACGTTTTTTCTTTAGTACAGAACGATAAAGTTTGTCTTTAGCCAATGCCAGCATCACATTTGTTATCCTTCTCGCCATTGAAAAGAGAGAAGCATTTCCTGCATTCCCAGTAACCTTAATTAGTTATACTTCGAAAACTATAATACCCAGACTGTATGCAAACCTGAGATAATATCATCAGTTTGTATGAATGTAATTGTGGATATGCAGTGAAATGAAACAGACACACGGTGGCCTGTTAGCTTGCACATTTCCATTCTGTATCATTAATGTGGCTGTAATGATTTGATGCTGCGAACCAGGTTCAATTTGTATTAACGCAGGCTCTTTAAAACACAAATGCACATGGTTTGGGACAGCTCCAGCTGAAAAGCAAAAAGCATTTATGACTGCAGCCATCGTAAATTCAATTTGGTCCATGCCAGCTGAGCATTTGCCATCTAAAGTAACAGAAAAACATTCATGACGGATTGCTCCTGGTCTTTCTTTTCTCTTGCATTAGCATTCAGCCTCTTTTTACTGAATTAGAAAACATGCCACATTTAACATGAGCAAAGAAAGAATATTATAAATACTGTTTTTTAAATGCCACAGTAAAAATCATATATATTCTGAAATGTTGTCGAACTGCAGCAATAACAACATCATCTGTATGGCTGTGTGATTCCCATCCTTATTTAAGGGAATACTGGAACCAACTTGGAAGGATGTGACATTTGTTTGCTTTTTAATTATGAACACACATGGTTAAAAACACAATATTCCCAAAACATTCACACCTAGCTCCAACAGACAAGAGTTCTTTGCCCACCCTGGTCATTCCACAGATATATAAACCCACTTTCCTGGTTCCAATGGACCTCACTGCCTCTGAGGATGCTTGACATAGATGCAGGCGAAACGTCCAGAGAAAATGCCTCTAGAACATGGCCATATAGCCCGAAAAACCTACAACAACCCAGTAATCCTTAGGGTGTTGTCGAAAGCTTTCATGGCTGAAATCACTGAGTTGCTGTGAGTTTTCTGGGCTGTATGGCCTTGTTCCAGAAGCATTCTCTCCTGACATTTCACCCATCTCTATGGCAGGCATCCTCAGAGGTTGTGAGGTCTGTTGGAAACTAGGAAAATTGAGTTTATATATCTGTGGAATATCCAGAGTGAGACAAAGAACTCTTGTCTGTTTGATGTAGGTGTGAATGTTGCAATTGGCCACCTTGATTATCATTGCAGCTTCAAAGCCTGGCTGCTTCCTGCTTAGGGGAATCCCTTGTTGGGAGGTGTTAGTTGACTGTGATTGTTTCCTGTCTGGAAATCCCATTTTCTTAATTTGTTCTTTCTTTATCCATAGTAATTTGATGGCATGTTCCATACATTTGAAAGACATAAATTAATACTACAACTTGAAATGACATGTTCTGACTTTATATAACATGTTGGGTTTTGTACATCCTTGCTGCAAAGACGGCAAGCGTCAGCACTCTATTGCTCACCCATAAAATATAGATCAATTGGGAGTATTATAGTCCTAGGACAAAAGATATTGAGATGTACTTCTGCATGACAAGGTTTTCATATCGGAGCCAAAAACATTTGAACACTGCTTACTGCAGAACAGCATTGCTATAAAGAGTAACAAATGGATAAATACTTCCAGATACAGATATTGCTCTCTCACACCAGTGAAAACAGCTTATTCTGTAATACTGTTCAGTAAAAAAAAAAGTTCATCAGTAAATATAAATTCAGCCAGAAGGGAAGATTGCCCAAGCAAATGAACAGGAACAAAACCAGAGCAAATGAATGACAGCAGAATACATTTTCTTTACCGAAGCCATTTACGTCAGTAATGATATTTCTAGATTCCATAAAAGGTTGTGAGACTGAGCCGTAAGGCATAAAGGGCAACAGGATGCTTCTGAGAGCCAAGTTCCACAATCCGCAGCCTCATAAAATACGTTGGTGGTGGGACTATACCATTTCCATCAGGGTGGAAGAGTGATGGAAATTTCCACAACATCACCAGCATATAATTGCTTGGTGGAAAAAAAATGGTATAAATGAATATAATAAAATAAATAATTGCATGCCAGAGATGCAGTTTTCTAGCCCTGGGTTTTTAGGGACTTTGATTTTGTGTTTCCTGTTCAGCACAGACTGAAGTGGAACCATCTAGCAAGAGATTAACCACATGGGAGCTCCCATTGTGTGAGTTTTATCTCTGACCTGAAGCTTTTTATTTCTATATTGTGTTATAGTTCAAATGTCATTGCACAATTTAGTATTGTGGTTAACATTCATTAAAGTCACATTCACATTAAAGATTGGTATCCTAGCATTTGTTCATTCCAACTGTTGGATTGCAAATATTTTTGGGCCTCTTACCATCTCACCTTTTACCATGGACTATGATTATTTAAACGTCAGTTCATATGTCTAACAGCCTTCACCTTCCATTCATAATAGTATCATGGAAGATTGAAATGATTACTTCATGGGATTATATATTCTAGAATTCCCTCCTGCCATCCAGAATAGTCTGGAAGATTGTGGAAGTTGTGGTCAGAAAAAGTCATTATTTCTAAACTCAAGATATTTAATGTTCTGCTTTATAGAGCTGTCCCTGACTTTTAATTAAACTGCTTTCTGTGGGGTTTTTTCCATTTCTTATAGGCCAATATAAACTTAGGAGCAAAATATTGTGCAACACCTTGGAGCAGGCATGTAGCCGGGGGGGGGGGGGGGGGGCGCTTTGGGGGCTTCAGCCCCCACCCCCGAAATTCTCATGGTGGTCTGCGAAAAGGCCTTACTGGTACATTATTTAAACTGTTATGTTTATTCATATCACGATCTCTTATGTTTATTCATATCACCATGCTCAATATATCTCATATGCATGGGGATATTGGGGTAAGGATACAAAAGGTTTGCTAGGATAGACCCTCTTTCACTCAGGCTCAGCCCCCCCCCCCCCCAAATAATCAAACTCAGCCCCCCCCCCCCCCAACCAAAATCCTGGCTACGGGCCTGCCTTGGAGGTGATGTTTGGTGTTGTTTAAGAATAAAGATGACTTTGGAAAAGAGAAATGCTACCAATCCAAGAACAGAATCTAAACCGTCGGGAAATAACTTGATGCAGCTATTCCCAGAGGGCAAAATAAATCATATTCCTTTTCAAACGATTCCTAGCCTTTCGTATTTCCAATTCTCAACCAACCTGCAGTTCCATTATACCATGAATACAAATGGGATCCTGAACCATATTTTTGCTATTCAGTTTTCTTTCCAGCCAGATCTTTCCTCCTTTGTATTATGCAATTCTGTTCCTTCTCCCATTGAGTTTTCCATTCTGTCAGTAAGCATTTTATGGCACCTGAGCATTTCCCTACATCTGTCGATCTCTCCCTCTTATGCTTATTTTGTTTACATAATAATAAATTATAGCCATACCTGGACACCAGTTACAAAGATAATGAATCCAGAGAGACCAAAAAAGCCATGGGCAGATGGGAATAGGATATAATAATAATAATAATAATAATAATAATAATAATACTTTATTTATACCCCGCTACCATCTCCCCAAGAGACTCGGTGCGGCTTACATGAGGCCGAGCCCGCAATACATCAATAATACAAACAATAATATAAAACTCATAACAAAAAATAAGCAATAGACATTAATATAAATATTTAAGTCTAATAAGAGGTCATGTTCAGATAGACCAATCATTTCTTGTTTTCCTCAGATAAGTACTAAAAAGGAGAAAGAAAGAGTAGCACAGACAATTTTTAGCAGTTCTATACCTATCAATCTAATCCTTGGCCTAGAAAAATTGAATCCTTTTAATGTCAAAATGGCTTCTAGAAAATGTCTGCAGCTCAGTGATACATCTCATGCTCTGTGTGCTCAAGGTCCAATGTTTGATCTGTTAACATCCCCATAGATCTGGAAGTGTCCCCTCCCCCCACCAAAAATGGATCTCAAGTAGTAGAGCTGGGAAAGTTTCTTGTTGTTCTTTTATCTGGACAGAAGCCAAAAGGGGGCGCTAGAGAGAGAAGGATAGTCCATTTTATGGGGGGGGGGGGGGGAGCTGAAGGAGGAAAACCAATTTTCCCCATTTTTACTGGTTATCCCCCCTTCCCATATCATTAATGATGGTTGTTTTGACGACGGTGACATGGATGGGGAGAAATAATAAGAAAATTGAGGGAAATTATTTTACTCTTTCAACTCCCCCACCATCATAAAATGGACTATCCTTCTCTCTCTAGCACCCCCTTTTGGCCTCTGCCTGGATAAAGGGACAATACTTCTACGACTAATTGGAACAACAGCTTCTATCAACCAAGACTAAAATGGTCAGCAGAGAGGGATCTTGGGAATTTAAGTCCAAAGTATCTAGAATAGGCTGCCTATGTCCTATTTCCGCCTCTCCATATACTTTTCTGTACTCACTATTACTATCACTGGTATCTAGGCACAGGTGCCATTGTGTATGTAAGCAAAATATGCATAAGAAGGCAAGATTGGCCAAAATTCCCATTTAGGGAACTTTCAGCAACTGCTGATCTTTCTCCTTTTTAAATGCACTTTCCTTGATGTTTGCTATTAAACTTTAAGATATAGTTCTAAATCAATATCAATATTTGCCAATCCAGAGTAAGCCATTCCTGACATTTCTAGATGTTCAACTAGCCCTCCGTATCTGTGGATTCTGTATCCACAGATTCAACCTCCCGCAGCTTGAAAATATTAAAAGGAATTCCAACAACGTAAACTTTGATTTTACTGTTTTGTGTAAGAGGCATCATTTTACTATGCCACTGCATATAATGGATCTCAAGTATCCACATTCAAAGTGCTGGTTATGACTTTTAAAGCCCTAGACGGTTCAGGTCCAGGCTATCTGGCTGACCAAATCCCCTTGTATGAATTTGGCCAGGCTTTGAGATCTTCAGGAGAGACACTTCTCTGAGTCTCCACATGAAGAGAAAAAGCAGGATATAAATAAACATAATAATAATAACAACAACAACAACAACAACAACAACAACAGGTGTTGGTGTCCACAGAGGCTCCTGGAACCAAACCCCAGTGGATACCAAGGACCCACTGTAAATTGAAAACACACTTCATACATCCTTAGAAAAGGATAATTGAAAGCACCAGTATTATTATTTTGAAAAGCTCCTGTCCATCTGCATTCCTATTGAGGAAATATGCTTCTAGCTTCAGTGGCATTGTGTTCAATAGAAACATACACTGAACTGTGAGCCCACTTGGCTGACATTTTCTTCTCCTGGGAATGATATCCGCTGAACCAAGAAACCAATGGGAGATTGTCTGGTTTTGTCTACTTCAAAGATCCTTTCATTTCTCCAGGGTTTATTTATTTATTGTGTCTGAAGTGAATTGAGGGTACAGTTAATATGCATTTAAAAACACAAACAAAGTTTAAAAACTTGGCATTATGCTAAATGTCCTTTGACCAGTAGCTGGCCACTTGGATTGCCTCTGGTGTCACTGTGAGCAGGTCCTCCATTGTGCAGGTGACAGGGCTTGGTCTGCATTGTAGTAGGTGGTCTGTAATTTGCTTTTCTTCATACTTGCATGTCGTAGACTCCACTTTGTAGCTGTTTCTTAAGATCTCGTGGTGCCAGAGTGCAGGCTGTACAGCACCTTCAAGGTTGCCCAATCTTCTGTGTGCCCAGGGGGGAGTTTCTCATCCGGTCTCTGCCACTAATTAACATGCTGAGTTTTAACCTGCCACTTTTGGACTCCCACTTGCTGAGGTGTTCCAGTGAGTATCTCTGTCGATCTTGGGAAGCTGTTTCTTGATTTAAGGCATTGGTATGTTGGCTGATATCTGAACAGGGGATGGGCCGGAGATGTCACTGCCTTAGTCCTTTCATTATTGGCTGCTAGGCTTGTTTGATTAAAAAAAATGGTTCAAAACTTGTTTCAGATGTAGGGGGCGCTGGTGGTTCGATTTGGAAGTCAATTCCAATTTTCACAGAAAAAAATGTTCAAAACTTTTCCAAACTTCTGAGACTTCCGAATCTTTCCTTAATGGTTTGAAAGTGCTATTTCCTGTTTCATTGGGTGGTCTTTACTTTGAAAGTAGTTGTTTTACTCCAGAAGCGGAAGGGGGGAGGCACGAAGCAAAGGGAGGAAATTCATAAAGTCTGGATTAAAATGCTTCCCAGGCTCCAATCCAGAAACGAGGGGAGAGAAAAGGCAGGAAATTCATCCAGTTTGTTTTAAAATGCTTCCCATGCTTGAGACCAGAAGCGGGGGGAAACTGAACCATTTCTGACTCATTTACTGCTTCCTAACAGAAATGGTGGGAAAAGCTTCAGAAGGGCAAAGGGACTTCTGGTTTCCTTAAAAACTTCAAAATCTCTTCAAAAAGCAAATATTTCCGAATTCATTCCAAATTATGAAGATTCCCACCGAACCTAACCATGCCTATTGGCTGCTACTTCCCGCTGGATGTCAGGTGGTGCAATACCAGCTAAACAGTATAATTTCTCCAGTGGTGTGGGGCATAGCCATCCTGTGACAACACAGCACGTCTCATTAAGAACGAGGTATTCCACACTGTAGGTCATGTTGACTTGGTTGAGCCTCCTTCTCTGGAGGTTTTCAAGCAGAGGCTGGATGAGTTGCTGTGAGTTTTTTGGCCAATGTTCCAGAAGCATTTCACCCACATCTCAAAGTAGGCCCATAGCCAGGATTTTGAGGGCTGAGTTTGATTCGGGGCGGGGGGGGGGGGGTGAATCTGAGTGAAAGAGGGTCTACCCTAGCAAACCTTTTGTATCGTTACCCCAATACCCCCATTGTTGTTGTTGTTCATTCGTTCAGTCGTCTCAGACTCTTTGTGACCTCATGGACCAGCCCACGCCAGAGCTCCTTGTCGGCCATCACCACCCCCAGCTCCTTCAAGGTCAGTCCAGTCACTTCAAGGATGCCATCCATCCATCTTGCCCTTGGTCAGCCCCTCTTCCTTTTACCTTCCACTTTCGCCAGCATCATTGTCTTCTCTAGGCTTTGCTGTCTCCTCATGATGTGGCCAAAGTACTTCAACTTTGTCTCTAGTATCCTTCCCTCCAGTGAGCAGTCAGGCTTTATTTCCTGGAGGATGGACTGGTTGGATCTTCTCGCAGTCCAAGGCACTCTCAGAACTTTCCTCCATGCATATGGGATATATTGAGCATGGTGATCAGATCATGATATGAATGAACATAACAGTTTAAATAATGTACCAGTAAGGTCTTTTCGCAGACCACCATGAGAATTTCCCGGGGGGGGGGGGGGCGCTTGAGCTATATGCCTGTCTCAAAGGTTGTTAGGTCAGTTGGAAACTGGGCAAGTGGAGTTTATATATCTGTGGAGTGTCCAGGGTGGGAGAAAGAACTTTTGTCTGTTTGAGGCGAGTGTGAGTGTTGCAATTGGCTACCTTGATCAGCATTGAATAGCCTTGCAGCTTCAAAGCCTGGCAGGGGTGCTTTTCCTACATGGCAAGAAGGGGTTGGGCTGGATGGCTTTTGGGGTCACTTTCTTCCAACTCTGAAGATTCTCTGATTCTTGGGAGACGAAGGCTGGCGTCTCCTCCTCCTCTTCCTCCTCCTCCTCCCTCCTTGGTGCCACGCGCCATCTGAGTCATTATTGCCTTCTTGGAACAGGTTCCCGGCTGCTCACGCAACCGACCCTTGGCTTAATCCAATTGCTGCATTTTCTGGCAGGCGGAGGAGCCCTTGTGGAATCCCGCTTTGGCCCCGCAGAGAGATTCTCATTGAGTTGCCATACATTTCCCAAACCCACTATGTTTCAATTTTCCTCCCCCCCCCCTAATTTCTTTTGGAGTCACGAGGCACCCCAAGAACGCCAGGAATGAAGCTTGGAGGGGCGTCCTCCTCCCCCGCGCGCCTCTCCCGCGTGGCCTCTCCCTCCCCGCTTTGCCTGGGGGCGGGCCAAACCATTCCAAAGCGGAGGGGGGAGAGCGAGAAAAGAGAGCGAGAGGCTATGTTGGGCTGCTTCTTCTTCGAAGGCGCGTGCTGCGCTGGTCACGTGGGGCCGGGCCGCTGTCGCAGGTTTGAATCACAAGCCCGGCTCGAGCGCAGAGGAGCCAAACCGTGCGGAGGAAAGAAAGATGGCTCCGTGCTATGGAATCTGGGGTGATCTTGTAAAACCACAACTCTTTGAAGATTCCCTAGCATTGCTACCATTCCTTCTACAGCGCCCAAAGGTGCGCCATTGAGAATTGGGGAGAGGGAAGGGTGTTAGTGAGGAGGACCTCCGTCCGAAGAACGTGCTTCCTCTTCCTCCTCCCGCCCCGCCTTGAATGCCGCAGATGGACGCCAAGAGCGGCTGGAGAAACGTGACCGAGAAGAGAAGCTGATCAAGGGGGGCGGGTCGCAAGGGGGCGTGTTTGACGTACATCTAGATCTAGGGAGACTCTGGCGCCTCCAGGGAGGGGTTCTCAGTCTCCCCCCCCCCCTCCCTCCAATCGATCAGCCTTCCAAAATCAGAACAGGCGGAGGCGCTAGATGGAAACATCCATCTCTCTTGGCGCCTTGGTTCCCAGAGAGCCGCCATGGCATGTTTGTTTTGGAAATACCCCCCCCCCCCCCCCAACACCAACACCACTTCCTCTTGCAGAGAGAGAGAGAAAGATGGAAAGAGCTAAAATCCCCGATACTCTGGCATCTTTCCTTTTGACTCAACCAAACTAAATGGGGCTTTAATGGATGCCCTGATTCTTGGCGTCATTATGTAAATAGATATTAGATAATGACGCTATGTATGCATGTAATACGTATAGCAAGAGTAATTAACGTTCCTGGGGGGATGGGGATTTGGTGGTGGTGGAATTGGGGAAAATACTGGTATTTTGACTGTTTATTTTGAAGATTGTATGTTTCTATATATGATACAATATATTTTTAAAAAGCTATGTATGCATGCATGTGTGTATATGTATATGTATGTATGTGTATATATATATATATCCAGGGGCATGTAGCCAGGTTGGGGGGGGGGGGGCTTGAGGGGCTTCAGCCCCCCCCCCCCCCCGAAATTCTCATGGTGGTTCACAAAAAGACCTTACTGGTGCATTATTTAAACTGATATGTTTATTCATATCATGATCTGATTACTATATTCAATATATTCCATATGCATGGGGGTATTGGGGTAACGATACAAAAGGTTTGCTAGGGTAGACCCTCTTTCACTCAGACTGAGCCCCCTCCCCCCCCCCCCCCCCAATCAAAATCCTGGCTACGGGACTGCCTTGGAGGTGACGTTTGGTGCTGCTTCAGAATAAAGATGACTTTGGAAAAGAGAAATGCTACCAATCCAAGAACAGAATCTAAACCGTCGGGAAAGGGCTTGATGCAGCTATTCCCAGAGGGCGAAATAAACTCAGCCCCCCCCTCCCCGAATCGAAATCCTGGCTACGGGCCTGTATATGTCTGTGTATATGTAAATATATAAATACAGATGCATCTATATATGTATATATAAGTATATATGCATATATAAATAAGGATGTACCTATATATGTATAGATAAATAAGTATGTATGTGTATATATATATATATAGGTGTGTGTGTATAAGTTTGTATATATACATATATATGTATGTATGTATATATAAAGTATGTATACATATGTATAGATAAGTAAGTATGTATATATATATGTTTATATGTGTGTGTACAAGTTTGTATATATACGTATATTATATATTGCTTCTTGGCAGGGGGTTGGACTGGATGGCCCATGAGGTCTCTTCCAACTCTTTGATTCTATGATTCTATATGTATGTATATATAAAGTATGTATACATATGTATATATAAATAAGTATGCATATATAAATAAGTCTCTCTCTCTCTCTCTATATATATATATGTATGTACGTATGAATATATAAATAAGCATATTTGTGTGTGTATATATATAATAAGTATATATACCGTATAACTATGTATATTTATGTATATGTGTGTACTGTATTTATGAATTGGAGTGCGTTTTACAATCGATGGCGTCTTACAATTTCAGTACCAGCACCACCCACAAAAAATACCCAAGATACACCCCATTTTTAGAGATATAGGGGGAAAGTGCGTCTTGGAGCTGAAGGTATACTAGATAAATAAATAGATATATAGTATATCTTCAGTCAAGGGGGGGTTTACCTTTTTAGATAGATAGATAGATAGATAGATAGATACCTTCAGTCAAGGGGAAACCTTTATCTCCCTATCCCTATTTATTTATTTTTTACAAAATAGACATGTCCTGCCTTTCTGAAGCAAGATTGTGTGTATGAGAGAGGAATGCTGCCGGAGCCCCCCCGCTGCCAATCCGTTACATAAGATAGCACGCACCCGGTTGAGGGAGCTCTGCAGCATCAGGGTCCTCCTCTTCCTCCTCCTCCTCGTTCGGCTTCCCTCCCCTCTGATAGAGAAAGGTGGGTTGGGGAGGTGGGCGGGAGAGTTTTGAAGCCCATCTCCAGCACCCATCTCCTCTCCTTCCTTCTCTCCATCCCCCCCCTCCCTACTCTTCCCCAAAGACTCTTGCCCATAATCCAGTTTCAGAATGGCCTCTCGACATGATGTCGTAGTAGGCAGGAAACATGAATGAAGCCGCCCTCCCTCTGGCCGTGGCAAGAGGAGAAAGGGTTCAAAACCACTAGGAAGCGGAATAGGAACCCTGCAGCCTGCTCTCTATTTAGAGTCCCCACGATGCTTGTTATTCCTCTGCGTATTGGAAGAATCTCTTCCTAGATAAACAAGGGTCCATAGTATTGATTGAGGGAAAGAGATATTCATATTCAGCAACAACTGAAGGTTTTGCGACAGGACTGCAACGGCACGGTTGGGAGAGCTTTCCAGCTTCCCTAAATGGCGATGGATGCGGAGGTGAATTTTTGAAGAGGCCAAGGAAGGGGGTGAAGCATGTGAGGCATGTAAACAGTCTTGATCGCACCCGGAATTTGGAAATACGGGACTAAATCCCACTGTTGTCCTCCCCAAGTAGAGCAGACCTCTTGGAAGGAGCCATGACTGACTAAATGCCACATTGAATGAGTAATAAATGACTGGAATATAAATAGACTCATTGGATGAGTAACGTTTTGCAGTCCTTGTGCGGGCTTGATTTGGTCCAGTAGGTCTATGCGGTGGAGGCTAAGCCTTAGATTTAGCTTGATGTTTCTCACTAGTTGTTACTATTTATATCATTATTAATTATTATTATTAATTGTTATTATGCGTAGCCCCCAGGCATCGAGGCAAGAGATTGGCCTTCCTTCTCTACAATGTCTCAGAGCCAGAAACCCTTGCTCCTTCCTGAATGCAGACAGGGGAGCTGTCCGAGGTGCTGAACCCAAGCTCTATACTGTGTGCGGGGTTTTCCTCTGAGCCGGAAACGCTGTATACTTAATACAGGCAGGTGAGCTGTCCGAGGTGCTGAATCCAAAGCCCTCTGCAGTGTCTGCGGGGTTTTCTTCTGAGCTCCTTATCCTTAATGCAGGCAGGGAGCTGTCCGAGGTGCTGGACCCAAGCCCCCTTGTGTTGCTGTTGCTGCTGCGGCATCAGAGCTGGGAGCTGCGCGCGCAGCCCCTGATGGATTCCTGCGACGGAGGCGGCTGCTGCTGTCCATGGTCCTGAAAGTGGAGCTGCGGCGGAAGACCCTCGGCCGCTCTATGCAACAAAATCCGCGCTATATCTCTGGTATTATATCCCCCACACACATCCTTCCAACTTTTGCCACCATATTACGAGGCAGCCAAAACAGAGCTATGCGCCAAAACGAGAGAGGAAATGAAAGCGAGAGAGAGGCCAGCAAAACAAAAACAAACCCTTTGCTTTCCCTGTTCAGGAATGCTGGGAGAAGAGCATTAATAAGTTAAGAATACATGAATATTGTCGAAGGCTTTCATATCCGGAATTATAAGGTTGTTCAATGTATTGTCGAAGGCTTTCATGGCCGGAATCACTGGGTTGTTGTAGGTTTTTCCGGGCTATATGGCCATGTTCTAGAGGCATTTTCTCCTGACGTTTCGCCTGCATCTATGGCAAGCATCCTCAGAGGTAGTGAGGGCTGTTGGAAGTAGGAAAATGGGTTTATATATTTGTGGAATGACCACAGACCACAGAGTTTTCCGGACTGTATGGTCATGTTCCAGGAGCATTCTCTCCTGACGTTTCGCCTGCATCTATGGCAAGCATCCTCAGAGGTAGTGAGGTCTGTTGGAAGTAGGAAAATGGGTTTATATATCTGTGGAATGACCACAGATCACAGAGTTTTCCGGACTGTATGGTCATGTTCCAGGAGCATTCTCTCCTGACGTTTTGCCTGCATCTAGGGCAGGCATTAATATTTCTCTCCCCTTCATCTTCTCTTTCATTATGATTGGAGATATTTCTGCTCCTCCTTCTCAGACTAAACAGTAAACAAATGAGTGTTTTTCTCTCTCTCCATCTTCGTACTGCTCCTCCTTCCCTTCTCGGCCTAATGAGGGTTTCTCCTCCCCCCCCCCCCCCCCCCCCCCCCCCTCTAATCAGAAATAAACATCAGGGTTGAAGAGATTCATACTCTCCTTTCTCCCCCGCAAAGCAATGGAAAGAAAAGAAGGCAGGCGCCAGGGAGTGCTTCCTTCCCTCCTTACCTGGCCTCCGGGAGCGTTGCTTCCTCGCAAAGCCTGGCTTGGCTGGCAACCGGGGAAGGAGAAGGAGAAGAGCCGCTCCTGACCTCTCCGAGTCTCCTTCTTCAATGAAACGGGAGCTGTGCCCTCATCAAAGATGGCCGTCGCTCCCAACGTCAGCAGCTTTTAATAGACATCTATTGAGGGGCGGATGGGAGGGGGAGGAGGGGAGGGAAAGGAGGGCGCGCGCGCGCACGAGGAGAAGGGAAGGGAGGGGGGAAGAGCCGGAGCGCCAGGGAGGCGTCTGGGGGAGCTTGACTCATCAGAAGCTGATGCTGCTGCTGCTGTTACTGCTGCTGCACAATATACCGCAATCCCGGGCATTTCCCTCCCCCTCCTATACAGAAAAGAAAACAGAGAGGAAGGGATCCGGTAAAAAAAAAAAGCAGTTAAAGGACCCAAGAAAGGGGGTGTGATCTTCCGTGCAAGCCAGAGTTTGGAAGGGTGTTTTGAAAGGGGGAAAAAGTATTTGTTATGATGAGAAGTTTTGGTTTCCTTCAGCTGGGGGCGGGAGCAGCACTGCGGTAGGGATTTGTTTTCGCTAGAGCAGTGGTCCGAAAAGGGTATTCCTCTGAAGACTCCAGCAGACTCCATATATGGCCTGTTGACGTGGCTCTTTCTATTTTTAAGGATGCTTTTCCTTACTCCGAAGAAGCCACATTTCTCGGGGGGCTTGTCAAACAAGACAATGAGGACTCCCCAATAATTAAAATGTGGGGTTGTTTGTTGTTGTTGAGAGGTTTTACTTTTTTGCCTTGTAATCTACGTTGGCACATAATGCAGGGTTGCCAAAGAGCTGATTATATCTTTAGAGAAATGCAGAGGTGCCATAGATTCAGCCCACAACCACCAGCCTTATTTACTTTGTGTTGTCGAACGCTTTCATGGCTGGAATCACTGCGTTACTGTTAGTTTTCCTGGATGTATGGCCATCTTTCAGAAGCATCCTCTCCTGACGTTTTGCCCACATCTATAACAGGCAGGGCTGTAGCCAGAAATGTTTTTTGGGGAGGGTTGAAAATTTCGAGGGAGGGGTTGAAAATTTCGAGGGGGGGGGGGTGTGTGTGTGAAAATTTCGAGGGGAGGTCAGGCCTGTAGCCAGGATTTCAATTCGGGGGGGGGGGGGGGCTGAGTTTTTTTCAGGGGGGGTTACGGGGGGGGGGGCTGAGTCTGAGTGAAAGAGGGTCTACCCTAGCAAACCTTTTGTATCATTACCCCAATACCCTACCTGCCTACAGTTTCTCTCCTCCTGCTGCTTGGCCTCATCCAACTCTATGATTCTATGAGGCCTCATCCAACTCTATGATTCTATGATTCTGGATATATGGGATATATTGAGTATGGTGATATGAATAAACGTAACAGTTTAAATAATGCACCAGTAAGGCCTTTTCGCGAACCACCATGAGAATTTCGGGGGGGGGGGTGGCTGAAGCCCCTCAAGCCCCCCCCCCAGCTAAATGCCTGGGGGGGGGCGTTGAAACCTGCCTCCTAGCTCACGCTTAAGCAAAGAGCACAGCAGGGGGCAGAGCAGCCTTCAATAGCCTGCAGCTCCGCCCCTGTAAACCACCTCCACCAAGTCTGGCCTCCTTAATGAAAGCATTCAAACCCCCCCCCCCCCAAACTTGGTTGCTTCACTGCATCGGCTATTGCTGCATGTAATGACAGTGTGAACAAATTGTCAATATTTGCTTGAGAAAGTGCTTGCAGTTCTGGAGGGACTCTTAATTTTTGCATCTCATAGATTTAGCATGGGGATTTGGTTAACCAGTTAAAATTCATGAGTGAACTAGGTTTTTTTTAACCTGAAAATTTGGGGGGGGGGGGTTGAACCCCTAACACACACACACACACACACACACACCCGCTACAGGCCTGATAACCGGCATCCTCGGAGGTTAGGAGGTTATGAGGTCCGTTGGAAGATAGGCAAGCTTATTTACTTTGCTCATCTTCAAACCTGGATCTAGACACTAGACTCCTATTGATGCAGGCCAAAATCCCATTGGCTTTTTTTGCTGCTGCATCACATTGGTGGCTCATGTTTAACTTGTTGTCCATGAGGACAAGTTAAATATAGTTATTTTTCTATTTAATAGAAAAATAACTACATGCATATGACTCCTACAAACTATATTTTTTCATCTTGAAACACTTTTGTTTTTATGTAAAGGAATCAATATAGGATGAATCTCCCTTCTCTCTCCCCATCCTGAAATATATCCCATCAAAGAACCACTGTGGCCCAATCCCTTGAAGAAAATCAAAGATAGCACAACCATGTTGACAAAGCAGGGAAGCAGGATGTGTGTCTCAGTAAATCTTGAGTTCAGGTGGACCATAAAGAAGGGAAGCAGAAATAACAGTGACCCTCTTCCTCTTTTGTTGGAAAGGGAAACCTTCTACAAGCCTCCTATACCAGTTATTTGTTTAGTATATAATTCAGATTGCTTACCGTATTGTATATGTGTGTATTGGTTTGCAGTTATCCTCAGTTCTATGTTGTAGGAGGGCTGCAACATAGAACTGGGACTGTTCATCTGAAACTCCATTTTACTAACTGTATAATTTCCAGATGCCAGTAGAAACAATATGCTTTTGGAAGACTGTAGAAACTGACTGCATACACACTATTAGACTTTCAGACTAGAGAGATGCTCCAATGGTTCTCAACCTGTAAGTCCCCAGATGTTTTGGCCTTCAACTCCCAGAAATCCCAGCCAGTTTACAGATGTTAGGATTTCTGGAAGTTGAAGGCCAAAAACATCTGGGGACCCACAGATTGAGAACCACGGCTTTAGACTATGAGCTGTTAAGATTACAAGAACAATCCCCTGTGTTATCTGCACAGAGAAATTACTTCAAATCCTATCTGTAACTGGATTGATAAGCAATGTACTTATATGCTGAATACTTGAAGTTTGTGAGTAAACCAACTATGCTGTTTTAACAAAGACTACTTTATTTTTGGCATCTTGAAGCATGATTTAAACCAGGATGTTTTAAGAGACAGTTGATGTTTGTTTAGGCAGCTGAAATAATACTTTTGAAACTCTGATATATGCATTGGCATATCTTTGTTCCTAACAGTTCAAAGAGATATCTAGATATATCAGTCTAACATCTGAGAAACCTAATTGCTTTGCATGAATGCTAGTGATATTTACCAGTAAGGGGAAGGTTGACTCAAGTGCATTTTTAACTCTTCTCAGGAAGATCATACTTTACAAAAAGGTTATGATCTCTAACAAGGTCATGCCTTTCTAAAAGATTCCTGGTTTTTCCAAATGGTTATGAATATTCATTTTCCAAAAGGTTATGGAGATTTCCATTTTCTGAAATCTTTAGTTCTCCTGCTTTTCCTTTTTCAGTTTGACATGATCATGAAAAACTGTGGTGCCCGATCTTGAGCTAAAATTCCAGGACACTTGGTTCCCCTGCAGAAACCTCATTTAAATTTAGATGTTCTAAAACTGGAAGAAGAAGAGGAGGAGGAGGAGAAAGAAGATCTTTTAGAAATGTAAGAGGCAAGGCAGAAGAATGAGAAAAGACTCCAGGCTGCCTGCCTGTTATGTGCCTGCTATAGCTTGTAGAAAAGTATTTGAAATGAGATGAGATGCAAGGCTCCTGCTACTGAAAGCAAACCTCTCATTTTTGAAATGGAACTCATCTGCAGTCTTGACTACACCTCTCAGAATCCTTTGCCATTGGCCATGTTGGCTGGGAGTTTTGAGAGTTGAGGTCTGATAGCATCTGGGGAGCCAAGGCTAGAAACTATCTTTTCTTTACTTTTCAAGGGACTCAAGGTATCAAGAATCAAAATCATGGGTATATTAGGACTCTGGGCACTTTCTGCCTGCCCGTTCATCACAGATCCATCAGCCCAGAAATGCAACAATCTCTGTCTAACCTTCTGGGCCTACCATATGCTTCCTCTCTTCATGAATAAGATTGTGTGGCTTGGATTGTGTGGCTAGGATGGTCCACAGAAATGAGCACCCAAAGTACTGGCCTTCCCTCCATCCCTTCGTGTTCACAGTTGTCTTGAAAGAAAATATTATTCGATGTATCATTCCATCTGGCTCCTTGTTACTTTGGTACTTTCACAAAATTACTGAGGATGTATAGCAGATGTGTGCGGGCGGCCCTGAAGTAAGGCTGATGGTGGCAGAGAGGAGGGGAGAGGGAGGTTTGGATGTCAGGCTTGTTTCTAGGCAACAAAGGCTCTCCTGGGAAACTGCAATCATGAGCAAACTGGGAAGGGAAAATAAGTGGGCCTTGACTGGGAAGGTAGTGGGAAGGGGGCGTTGACAGCATTTGAGAACTAGCCATCTTGGGGGATTCCCTCAGAGCACAACTATGCCAAGTGTAGGAAGAAAGAATGAAGAAAAGTTTCTGGGAACATTCTGGAATGTGCACTCTTGTACATAGTGGTGTCACAAAGTCTGGACTACTTAGTACAAAACAAGATACCGTAAAGTCCAGAGTAATTACAAATAATTGTGGTAATGTTTTTTTCTTCTCCTTATTTAAAACTATGGAGTTGAGGAGCCTTCTAATCAAGGTGAAAGAAGAAAGCACAAAAGCTGGGCTGCAGCTAAACATAAAAAAAACCAAGATTATGGCAACAAGAATGATTAACAACTGGAAAATAGAGGGAGAAAATGTGGAGGCCGTGATAGACTTTGTATTTCTAGGTGCAAAGATTACTGCAGATGCAGACTGTGGCCAGGAAATCAGAAGACGCTTACTTCTTGGGAGGAGAGCAATGTCCAATCCCGATAAAATAGTAAAGAGTAGAGACATCACATTGGCAACAAAGATCCGCCTAGTCAAAGCCATGGTATTCCCTGTAGTAACCTACGGATGTGAGAGCTGGACCTTAGGGAAGGCTGAGCGAAGGAAGATCGATGTTTTTGAGCTGTGGTGTTGGAGTAAAGTTCTGAGAGTGCCTTGGACTGCGAGAAGATCCAACCAGTCCATCCTCCAGGAAATAAAGCCCAACTGCTCACTGGAGGGAAGGATACTAAAGACAAAGTTGAGAATTGTAATTTTAAATGGTAATTTTATTCTTCTCCATGCCAAAAAAAAAAAAAAGCTGCATACTGAAATGGATGGTGTTGGTTTGGGCCTCTCTCAGAAGGAATTCTTCCTCTTGCCCAGTAAAATGAGAAGGCTGAGAGCAAACATGGGACTGGCAGAGAAAGAAATGTCACTCAAATAGCATTGTTTCCAAATCCCCAATGACAACTGATGGCTTCCATGTAAGTGGGATAGCTTTTAACCCACACTATAGGATTTGCTCATACGCTGCACATTACCCTATATATTCATTACCTTAGCTAGCTCCTTTAAAATTCAAGCAGAAACCCAGACTTAATTCACAACCCAGTGGAATCAAAGTCATCAACTGCTATTATTTATGATTGATTGTTTATATTGCCCATTTGCTTTGTTTCTTATTTTGTGTTGTTAGCTGCCCCGAGTCCCCACTGGGAGAGAGGACAGGATACAAATAAAGTTTTGATTGATTGTTATGGAGACTGCTACTGAGGCCCCCACGACCCTGCCCACATAATCCATATTATAGCTCCAAGAAAGCAAACCCTTGTCCAATGTCACAACTATTCAATTTAGATTCTGGTGTGACTGTCTTGTTCTGCTGCTGTCCTGATAACTGACAGTCATGTGGCACAGGTGGATATAGCTTTCCTCCTCATCCACATCTCCAAAGTAGGGTGAAGCTGTGATGCTTTTACTCTGTGCCAAAGTGCTGCTGGAGAGGTGGTGTGAAAGTGATTGTCCCTGTTTGCTTCAGCTTTATTATTGCTGTGAGACAACAGGTTGGTGTGATAAAACCCTGAATTGAGGAAACTCTGGACCATGAATCTTACCATCTTTGCTGAGCCTGGTGGTAGCAGAACAAGAGAGATTATTCACATTTACAGGGCACCACTGCAAACTGTTGAAACAGGAAACTATGATGGCACAGCAAAGATCCTGGAAACAACTAAAATTGTCTAGATATATTCCAAAACATGGCCCTGGGAGAAGGCTCCAGTCTACTGGAACCTAGCCAGAGATAAATATAGCCCAAACTACATTTGGAAAGATGTGTCTCCACAAGAGATGGATGGCATGGGTTACAAACCTCTGGGTAACACTGGTGCAAAAATGAATGTTGATGGAAGAAACAGCCTTGGAATGGTCAAACCAATATTTTCCTGCTAATGTTGTAGCTGGGGAGCATGTTCCTTCTAGGTGTGACTGATTCTAATTACCTGCAGCTTGGCAAATGATGATGGATGATGGGAACTGTAGCAGCATCTGGGGGTGGAGACGCAAGCTTTCCAGTTCTTTATTCATAGAGGGATATTGGCCTTCAGCCTGAGACATTTGTGTTGAAGCATTTCAATAAAGCTTTGACTTACTGGAAATTCCTGGCGAGTTCCTCCTGGCCTCTATTCTCACTCTGTGAAATTGGGACATTACTGGCCAGCTTTATTTTGTGAAGGAATGTAACAGTTATGACCCCAAAGAAATGTGTGACTAATACTTTTTTTAAAAAAAATATCCTCCACAGCATATTATATTTTCCCTATCTTTCCTACCAAGTTACTTCTGAATCAGAATCTGCATTTGCACTTAAGCATGAGAGGAGGAGGCTTGAGCTGCTAAGCAGAAGAAAACAGTAAAAAAAAAAATCTCCCTATACACATCCAGGTCTTCAGCAATTGCTTAGGGAGCTGCCTGGATTAGAGCCAAGGTGGTCCCTATGGTGCATTGAAAGAACTGCATTCTAAGAAAAAAAGATCGAGTCAAAATTTGAATACTTCTTTTTGTAGCAGCAAATCAGGGAATGAGTTCAAAAGAACAGACACAGCTTAGCTCTGTTGTGTATACAAAGGCTAATAATTTGATAGGAAGAACTTGCATTATTCCTGTCTCTGCGTTTGCTCACCAGTTATGCCCCATATATCTACTTTTATTGGTTAAGAGTGCCAGGCCGAGTAACTTTACTTTCTAAGAGATGAACCCCCAGAATGCCCTGGTTGGCCCTGGTCATGTTGACTGGGGATTCAGGGATTTGTTTTTCACAAAAGTATATTTCCCAAACTCTGCTTCTATCCTCCTTTTTTATATAAAATAATCAGATCTAAAGAGATTGAGGGTAAAGTCACATTGAAATGTGTATAGGAATTTCATTTAAAAAATGAATAATTATGGTTCTTAGAAGGGTCCATGGGTATTTTGCTTTCCTTCTCTTCTTTCACATGCTGGTGAGATGGCTTGTTTGGGTGGATCTACACCAGTGGTTTTCAACCTAGGGTCCCCAGATGATTTTGGCCTACAACTCCCAGAAATCCCAGCCAGTTTACCAGCTGTTAGGATTTCTGAGAATTGAAGGCCAAAAACATCTGGGGACCCCAGGTTGAGAACCAATGATCTACACTGTTGAATTAATGCAGTTTGATAGCACTTAAACAGCTATGGCTCAATACTATGAAATCATGGGAGTTGTAATTTGGTAATGTTTTAACCTTCTCTGTCAAAGTGTGCTGCTGCCTCATCAATATAAAACTCCCTTCTGTTTTTCTTCATCACTCCGGTGATTTATCATTTTGCTTTTATTTGGAGTCTCGAAAATGAACCTATTATTTATTTATTTCCGGTATTTCTATCCCGTTCCTTCTCAACCCCTGAAGGGGGACTCAAGACAGCTTACATTTGGCAGTAATTCGATGCCACTACATATAGCACAGCAATATATTAACAATTAAAACAATAAGTAAAGCATTTATTAAAACAGCAAAAAACAGTATTAATAGCTGTAACATCATTCTAGTCAATTCCATATCCAACTCCATGTCCAAAGTGCTATCTGTGTCTGTTGTCCAAAAGCCTGGTCCCAGAACCACACTTCAATTTCTTCCTAAATGACAGGAGGGATTGAGCTGATCTTATCTCAGTGGGAAGTGAGTTCCACAGGTGGGGGGGGGGGGGCACAGCCGAGAAGGCCCTGTCTCTCGTTCCCACCAGATGTATTTGTGACACTGGTGGGAGCGAGAGCAGGGCCTCCCTGGATGATCTGAAACTTTGAGGCGGGATGTAGAGGGAGATGCGTTTGGACAAGTAAGCTGGGCCAGAACCATATAGGGGGTCGGGACCCCTGGGGGGGTCGCAAGGGGGTGTCAGAGGGGTCGCCAAAGACCATCAGAAAACACAGGATTTTCTGTTGGTCATGGGAGTTCTGTGTGGGAAGTTTGGCCCAATTCTGTTGTTGGTGGGGTTCAGAATGCTCTTTGATTGTAGGTGAACTATAAATCGCAATAAGTACAACTCCCAAATGTCAAGTCTATTTTCCCCAAACTCCACCAGTGTACACATTTGGACATATGGAATATTCCTGCCAAATTTGGTCCAGATCCATCATTGTTTGAATCCACAGTGCTCTCTGGATGTAGGTGAACTACAACTCCCAAACTCAAAGTCAATGCCCACCAAATCATTCCAGTATATATCTGTTGGTCATCGGAGTTCTGTGTGCCAAGTTTGGTTCAATTCCATCATTGGTGGAGTTGAGAATGCTCTTTGAGTGTTGGTGAACTATAAATCACAGCAACTATATGTCCCAAATGACAAAATCAATCCCCCTTCCAACCCCACCAGTATTGGGCATATTGGGTATTTGTGCCAAACTTGGTCCAGTGAAGATATGTCCTACATACCAGACATTTACATTACAATTCATAACAGTAGCAAAATTACAGTTATGAAATAGCACCGAAAATAATGTGATGGTTGGGGGTCACCACAACATGAGGAACTGCAATGAAGGGGTCACTGCATTAGGAAGGTTGAGAACCATTGATATAGGGCTTTATAGGTCAAAACCAGCACTTTGAATTGAGCTCGGATGTGGACCTGCAGCCAATGCCACTGGGCTCTGAAAAACATCTCCCATTACTATTGGTGGTTTAGCCTTGAATAAGTCCCCAAGGTTCTTGTGACCAAAAGTAAAAGGGTCACATGGTGGGTAGCCTCCTTAGAAAGAGAAGAAATAGGTTTGGTTTTAATGTTTTTAGGTTCTTGTGGGTTTTTTTCGGGCTATAGAGCCATGTTCTAGAGGCATTTCTCCTGACGTTTCGCCTGCATCTATGGCAAGCATCCTCAGAGGTTGTGAGGTCTGTTGGAAGTAGGAAAAATGGGTTTATATATCTGTGGAATGGCTGGGGTGGGGCAAGGAGCTCTTCCCTGCTGCAGTTAGGTGTGAATGTTTAGCTGATCACCTTCATTAGCATTTGAAGGCCTGCCTGAGCCTGGGAAAATCTGTTGCTGGGAGGTGTTAATCTGTGCCTGGTTTTTTCCTCTCTGTTGTTTTGCTGTTATAATTTTAGAGTTTTTTAATACTGGTAGCCAGATTTTGTTCATTTTCATGGTCTCTTCCTTTCTGTTGAAATTGTCCACATGCTTGTGGATTTCAATGGCTTCTCTGTGTAGTCTGACATGGTGGTTGTTGGTGTGGTCCAGCATTTCTGTGTTCTCAAATAATATGCTGTGTCCAGGCTGGTTCATCGGGTGCTCTGCTATGGCTGACTTCTCTGGTTGAAGTAGTCTGCAGTGCCTTTCATGTTCCTTGATGCGTGTCTGGGCGCTGCGTTTGGTGGTCCCTATGTAGACTTGTCCACAGCTGCATGGTATACGGTAGACTCCTGCAGAGGTGAGAGGATCCCTCTTGTCCTTTGCTGAACGTAGCATTTGTTGGATTTTCTTGGTGGGTTTGTAGATTGTTTGTATGTTGTGTTTCCTCATCAGCTTCCCTATGCGGTCAGTGGTTCCCTTGATGTATGGCAGGAACACTTTTCCTCTGGGTGGATCTTCATCTTGACTCTCGTGGCTTGTTCTTGGTCTTGCAGCTCTTCTGATGTCTGAGGTGGAGTATCCATTGGCCTGGAGAGCCCAGTTGAGGTGGTTCAGTTCATCTTGGAGGAGGTGGGGTTCACAGATTCTTTTTGCACGGTCTGCCAAGGCTTTGATGGTGCTTCTTTTTTGACTTGGGTGATGGTTGGAGTTTTTATGTAGATATCTATCTGTGTGTGTGGGTTTTTTGTAGACGGTGTGACCCAATTGTTGATCTGGTTTGCGGATGATTAGGACATCTAGGAAAGGCAGTCTTCCTTCCTTTTCTTTTTCCATGGTGAACTGGATGTTTGGGTGGATGCTGTTGAGATGGTCCAGGAACCTGTTGAGTTCTTCTTCTCCATGGCTCCAAATGGTGAAGGTGTCATCCACATATCTGAACCATATCGTGGGCTTTTTGGTTGCTGTTTCCAGGGCTTGTTCTTCAAAGTGTTCCATGTAGAAGTTAGCTATGACCGGGCTGAGAGGGCTTCCCATAGCTACTCCATCTTTCTGTTCGTAGAATTCATTGTCCCACTGAAAGTAACTGGTGGTAAGGCAATGATGTCTTCTGGGAACCTCTGGTTGATGAGTTAGGGTTTGTAAGGCTGCCCTGAGTTCCCTTCGGGGGTTGAGAAGGGGAGGATATAAATGTGGTCAATAAATAAATATCCCTCACTTCCTATCAGTATAGAGAAATGAAACAGTAATCTTTCATATCTTTTTCAAGATTTGAGTAATAGCATGGCAAAATGTCTTACCCCAATTTGTATAGATGCTACCTTCCATGGAATGCCACCTCCACAGAATAACTCAGAAGAGTTTTAAAGAATGTCTGTTGATCCATATAATTGGCCATTTATATATGCAGTGGGGAATACTTCATTGTTAAGCTAAAAGTTTCAGAGACACGGGGAGAAAAGAAACCCAATTAACCATCCTTTCAAAAAAGGGTATCTTCCCATGACCTCTTTAGGTCATTTCCATTAGCAACAGTGTGTTCCATCGATGTCCAATTTCTCATTCTCTTTCTTTTAAAAAAGCACTGCATTGCAGCACTTAAATCTTCACAGAGGCTCTTCCAACTATGGGATTTTTTCAACTGTTCAGGAAACCGATTAGCAGTACAGGAAACACAGAACATTACCCATTGGAGCTTCTCTATGAAAAAAAAATGATATTCTAGGTGAAATCCAATCTCACGTGAGTAAACTTGCAGTTATGTGAAGGGACGTTTCCCCTTCTTCTCTTCTTCTCTTTACTGCGTCCTCCTGCTCCCCCTTCCTTATAATCTAAAGCATATTATAGAGACGAGGGGCAGGAGAGTCCTATACTTTTAGGAAAAAGGATATAATGACATGCAGATTGTATCCAGAAATAAGCATTAGTGTTGGATGACATTCTTAGTCCCATCCTACTATTGGTCAGTTATGTATACTTTTGGGATTTCATCATAATTGTTCATATCTGGAGAACAAGCCCTATGAGGAGCGGCTTAATGAGCTAGGCATGTTTAGCCTGAAGAAGAGAAGGCTGAGAGGAGATATGATAGCCATGTATAAATATGTGAGAGGAAGCCACAGGGAGGAGGGAGCAAGCTTGTTTTCTGCTTCCCTGGAGACTAGGACGCGGAACAATGGTTTCAAACTACAAGAAAGGAGATTCCATCTGAACATGAGGAAGAACTTCCTGACTGTGAGAGCCGTTCAGCAGTGGAACTCTCTGCCCCGGAGTGTGGTGGAGGCTCCTTCTTTGGAAGCTTTGAAACAGAGGCTGGATGGCCATCTGTCAGGGGTGATTTGAATGCAATATTCCTGCTTCTTGGCAGGGGGTTGGACTGGATGGCCCATGAGGTCTCTTCCAACTCTATGATTCTATGATTCTATGATTCTATGATATTAAAAGTAACCTTTAAAGCTCTCTACCCATTCTACAGATAGCTCTTCTTCCTGATCTGTTGTTGTTGTTGTTGTTGTTGTTGTTGTTGTTGTTGTTGTTGTGTGCCTTCAAGTTGTTTCCAATTTACGGTGAATCTACTATCAGGTTTTCTGAGGCTAGGAGCATGTGACTTGTCCAAGGTCACTCAATGGGTTCTCAGGCTGCAAAGGGATTTGAACCCTGTTTTTCAGCGTTATAGTCCACCACACATACCACTTTACCACACTAGCTCAAATGTGTAGGGATGTTAACTGGATGCCACCCTGTGACTGCTAAAGCTCTTAAATAACACTTGAAGTTTTCTTAGTTTCTGTTTAAACCGAACTCAAGGAACTGACACTGTTGACACTGAACCATCTGTCCCTCTAGAATAGGCAATATGACGTATTTTCATGCAAAGCCATAAAAACAATAAAACCATAAAAACAGTGCACATACTATGTTTTTGAACACTTGAGTTCCTATGGAAAACCAAGAAATTGTTTCCTATGCCTCATATCTCCTAACTCTTATATGGAGGTGGTTCTTAACACCACAATCCTATATGCTGAAATAAATCCAACTGTTCATCCCAACAAGAGTAGTTTCATCGGTGTTGATTTACCTTACTTACTTATAGAATCATAGAATCATAGAATCATAGAATCAAAGAGTTGGAAGAGACCTCATGGGCCATCCAGTCCAACCCCCTGCCAAGAAGCAGGAATATTGCATTCAAATCACCCCTGACAAATGGCCATCCAGCCTCTGCTTAAAAGCTTCCAAAGAAGGAGCCTCTACCACACTCCGGGGCAGAGAGTTCCACTGCTGAACGGCTCTCACAGTCAGGAAGTTCTTCCTAATGTTCAGATGGAATCTCCTCTCTTGTAGTTTGAAGCCATTGTTCCGCGTCCTAGTCTCCAAGGAAGCAGAGAACAAGCTTGCTCCCTCCTCCCTGTGGCTTCCTCTCACATATTTATACATGGCTATCATATCTCCTCTCAGCCTTCTCTTCTTCAGGCTAAACATGCCCAGTTCCCTAAGCCGCTCCTCATAGGGCTTGTTCTCCAGACCCTTGATAATTTTAGTCGCCCTCCTCTGGACACATTCCAGCTTGTCAATATCTCTCTTGAATTGTGGTGCCCAGAATTGGACACAGTATTCCAGATGTGGTCTAACCAAGGCAGAATAGAGGAGTAGCATTACTTCCTTAGATCTAGACACTATGCTCCTATTGATGCAGGCCAAAATCCCATTGGCTTTTTTTGCCGCCACATCACATTGTTGGCTCATGTTTAACTTGTTGTCCACGAGGACTCCAAGATCTTTTTCACACGTACTGCTCTCGAGCCAGGCGTCCCCCATTCTGTATCTTTGCATTTCATTTTTTCTGCCAAAGTGGAGTATCTTGCATTTGTCACTGTTGAACTTCATTTTGTTAGTTTTGGCCCATCTCTCTAATCTGTCAAGATCGTTTTGAATTCTGCTCCTGTCCTCTGGACTATTGGCTATCCCTCCCAATTTGGTGTCGTCTGCAAACTTGATGATCATGCCTTCTAGCCCTTCATCTAAGTCATTAATAAAGATGTTGAACAGGACCGGGCCCAGGACGGAGCCCTGCGGCACTCCGCTCGTCACTTCTTTCCAAGATGAAGAGGAAGCATTAGTGAGCACTCTCTGTGTTCGTCCACTTAACCAATTACAGATCCACCTCACCGTAGTTTTGCCTAGCCCACATTGGACTAGTTTCCTTGCCAGAAGGTCATGGGGGACCTTGTCGAAGGCCTTACTGAAATCCAGGTACGCTACATCCACGGCATTCCCCGCATCTACCCAGCTTGTAGCTCTATCGAAGAAAGAGATCAGATTAGTCTGGCATGACTTGTTTTTGATAAATCCATGTTGACTATTAGCGATGACTGCATTTGTTTCTAAGTGTTTGCAGACCGCTTCCTTAACAATCTTTTCCAGAATCTTGCCCGGTATCGACGTGAGGCTGACTGGACGGTAGTTGTTTGGGTCGTCCTTTTTTCCCTTCTTGAAGATTGGGACCACATTGGCCCTCCTCCAATCTGCTGGAACTTCTCCCGTTCTCCAAGAACTCTCAAAGATGGTTGCCAATGGTTCCGAAATGACTCCCGCTAGTTCCTTCAGTACTCTTGGGTGTAGTTGATCTGGCCCTGGGGACTTGAACTCATTAAGAGCGGCCAGGTATTCCTGGACGACTTCTTTCCCAATTTGGGGTTGGATGTCCTCCAATCCCTCATCCACTCCATCTTGCTGAGGTTGAAGACTCTCTTTTTGTGAGAAGACCGAGGCAAAGAAGGCATTAAGTAGTTCTGCCTTTTCCCTGTCCCCTGTCAGCATTGCCCCATCTTCTCCTCGAAGAGGTCCTATCGCCTCCTTGTTTTTCCTTTTTCTACTGACATAAGAATAGAAGCCCTTTTTATTGTTTTTAATGTCCCTGGCAAGTCTGAGCTCGTTTTTTGCTTTAGCTTTGCGGACCTTTTCCCCACAGGTGTTGGCTATTTGTTTGAATTCTTCTTTGGTGATTTCTCCCTTTTTCCACTTCTTGTGCATGTCTCTTTTGTGTCTTAGCACAGTTAGAAGTTCTTTGGACATCCATTCTGGCTTCTTTGCACTTGTCCTATTTTTTCTCTTTGTTGGCACGGTTTGCAATTGCGCCTTGAGTATTTCACTCTTGAGAAATTCCCATCCATCCGTAGCTCCCTTGTCTTTTAGTATCTGTGTCCACGGAATGCTGCTCAGCGTTTCCTTCATTTTTTGGAAATCAGCTCTCCTAAAGTCCAAAATGCGGGTTTGACTTAGAATCATAGAATCATAGAATCAAAGAGTTGGAAGAGACCTCATGGGCCATCCAGTCCAACCCCCTGCCAAGAAGCAGGAATATTGCATTCAAATCACCCCTGACAAATGGCCATCCAGCCTCTGCTTAAAAGCTTCCAATGAAGGAGCCTCCACCACACTCCGGGGCAGAGAGTTCCACTGCTGAACGGCTCTCACAGTCAGGAAGTTTTTCCTAATGTTCAGATGGAATCTCCTCTCTTGTAGTTTGAAGCCATTGTTCCGCGTCCTAGTCTCCAAGGAAGCAGAAAACAAGCTTGCTCCCTCCTCCCTGTGGCTTCCTCTCACATATTTATACATGGCTATCATATCTCCTCTCAGCCTTCTCTTCTTCAGGCTAAACATGCCCAGTTCCCTAAGCCGCTCCTCATAGGGCTTGTTCTCCAGACCCTTGATCATTTTAGTCGCCCTCCTCTGGACACATTCCAGCTTGTCAATATCTCTCTTGAATTGTGGTGCCCAGAATTGGACACAATATTCCAGATGTGGTCTAACCAAAGCAGAATAGAGGGGTAGCATTACTTCCTTAGATCTAGACACTATGCTCCTATTGATGCAGGCCAAAATCCCATTGGCTTTTTTTGCCGCCACATCACATTGTTGGCTCATGTTTAACTTGTTGTCCACGAGGACTCCAAGATCTTTTTCACACGTACTGCTCTCGAGCCAGGCGTCCCCCATTCTGTATCTTTGCATTTCATTTTTTCTGCCAAAGTGGAGTATCTTGCATTTGTCACTGTTGAACTTCATTTTGTTAGTTTTGGCCCATCTCTCTAATCTGTCAAGATCGTTTTGAATTCTGCTCCTGTCCTCTGGACTATTGGCTATCCCTCCCAATTTGGTGTCGTCTGCAAACTTGATGATCATGCCTTCTAGCCCTTCATCTAAGTCATTAATAAAGATGTTGAACAGGACCGGGCCCAGGACGGAACCCTGCGGCACTCCACTTGTCACTTCTTTCCAAGATGAAGAGGAAGCATTAGTGAGCACTCTCTGTGTTCGTCCACTTAACCAATTACAGATCCACCTCACCGTAGTTTTGCCTAGCCCACATTGGACTAGTTTCCTTGCCAGAAGGTCATGGGGGACCTTGTCGAAGGCCTTACTGAAATCCAGGTACGCCACATCCACGGCATTCCCCGCATCTACCCAGCTTGTTTCGGGCTTCCTTTGTACCTCAAATTGCAGGAGCACATGGTCACTTGCCCCTAAGGATCCTACCACTTCGACCGCATCGATCAGGTCCTCCGCATTTGTTAGGATGAGATCAAGAGTAGCCAATCCCCTTGTTGCCTCTTCTACCTTTTGGACCATGAAATTGTCTGCAAGGCAAGCGAGGAATTTGTTGGACCTTGTACTCTTGGCCGAGTTTGTTTTCCAGCAAATATCGGGATAGTTGAAATCGCCCATGACTACTACATCTCTTTTCTGTGCCTGTTTGGTCAACTGTTGGCAGAAGACTTCATCAAGATCTTCCTCCTGGCTTGGGGGTCTGTAGTAGATGCCTACAACGACATCTTTTTGAGTCCCAGTTCCCTTGATTCTTATCCAGATGATTTCAAGCTGGTTTCCCAGATTGCTGTCTTGAATTTCTTCTGCAGCATAAGAGTTTTTGACATATAAGGCTACTCCGCCTCCTCTCCCCTTTGTTCGGTTTCTGTGAAAGAGGTTATACCCCTCGATATCTACATTCCAGCGATAGGAGTCATTCCACCAGGTTTCAGTGATGGCTATGATATCATATTTGTGGTGTAGTGCTAGAAGTTGGAGTTCGTCTTGTTTATTTCCCATGCTCTGTGCATTAGTGTAAAGACATGTGAGCCCCTGGGATCTTCCCTTGAGCTGTTTAATTGGGATTATTGTGCTTTTGGTACTTGGTCCTTGTTGCTTGCTTAGATGATCCCTCATAGCTTGAGGATGATTGTCTTCCAGATGTGATGTCTTGGCGGTGGGTCCGTAGGTGACCTTGGAGCCCTATTCTTGAGCTGCATGATCTCCTGCAGTGAGGACATCAGTTTCCAGATGGAAGGCGGTCCTGGTCAGGGTTGGCTTGACATGCCTCCTCTTGACACTTTTCTCCCTTTTGCTCTCCATTTGAATTCTGCAGCACTGCTGGTCACAACTGACCTCTAGTTAGAGCACTCAAGCGCCAGAGCTTCCCAGTTCTCGGTGTCTATGCCACAATTTTTGAGGTTGGGTTTAAGCCCATCTTTCAATCTCTTTTCCTGTCTACCAACATTCCATGTTCCATTCTTGAGTTCGGAGTAGAGTAACCGCTTTGGGAGATGGTGATCGGGCATTTGGACAACGTGGCTAGTCTAGCGGAGTTAATGGTGGAGGGCCATCACTTCAGTGCTGATGGTCTTTGCTTCTTCCAGCATGCTGACATTTGTCTGCCTATCTTCCAAAGAGATTTGTAGGATTTTTCAGAGGCAAAGATGATGGAATTGTTCCAGGAGTTGCATATTTTTTAAAAGTGGTAGTATCTTTGAAAATGAATCACTACTTCAGAACATGAAAATATTTAGACCTTAAACCAGTGTTCTTCAACCTTCCGAATACTGTGAACCTTTAATATAGTTCCTCATGTTGTTGTGACCCCCAACCATAAAATAATTTTATTGCTACTTCATAACTGTCATGTTATCAATCGTAATATAAATATATGATATGCAGAATGTATTTGCATTCACTGGACCAAATTGGGCACTAATACACAATACACCCAAATTTGAATACTGGTGTGGTTGGGGGGAGGCAGGCATGTAGCCGGGGGGGGGGGGGGGGGCTTGCGGGCTTGAGTCCCCCCCCGAAATTCTGATGGTGGTCCACAAGAAGGCCTTACTGGTACATTATTTAAACTGTTATGTTTATTCATATCATGATCTTATCACCATGCTCAATATATCCCATATGCATGGGGGTATTGGGGTAACGATGCAAAAGGTTTGCTAGGGTAGACCCTCTTTCACTCAGACTCAGCCCCCCCCCCAAACCAAACTCAGCCCCCCTCATTTGGGAGTTGTAGTTCCTGGGATTTATAGTTCATCTCCAATCAAAGAGCTCCCATGACCAACAGAAAATACTGGAAGGATTTGGTGGGAATTGAACTTGAGTTTTGGAGTTGTCGTTCACCTACATACAGAGAGCACTGGATGGACTCAAACAATCTGAATCAAACTTGGCACAAATAGTCAATATGCCCAAATGTGAACACTGATGGAGTTTGGGGAAAATAGACCTTGACATCCAGGAGTTGTAGCTGCTGGGATCTATAGTTCACCTACAATCAAAGAGCATTCTGAACCCCACCAATGATGGAATTGGGCCAGACTTCCCACACAGAACCCCCTTGACCAACATAAAATGCTGTATTTCCTGATGGTCTTTGGCTAAGCCTCTGATACCCCCTTGTGACCCTCCCAGGGGTCCCGACCACCAGGTTGAGAAACACTGCCTTAAACCCTTTAGGTGAAACCATAGGCTTTCAAGAGAAAATGGTAGCCTCATCATTTGCTTATAATAAGTTTCTGGTCTTCATTCATTTTTTTTCAAATGACAGAATACCACCCTCTTTCTATGTGATTGCCACAGAAACTAAGTAATGACATTGAGACATTCTCCATGAAACTGATGCTGTTAGAATCAGCAGCACCATCCTTTCTGAAAGCTGTTCACTTCACCAATACTCCACCACTGAGAGAGAGAGAGAGAGAGAGAACAAAAGAACACAGACATAGAGGGTGTGTGTGTGCTTCAGAGGAGGTGATTTTACAAGCCTTTATTCAGCTTGAATTGTCCAGATAGTATTTGTGATGGTGGAGGAGAAGTAATGTTGCTCTCTGTCCAAATAGTGAGTGGTGAGGCTGGTGACTCAGCAAAAAAAAAAAAAAAAAATCTGTAAGAAACAAACCAGTCATAAGCCCAAGTTCTTGCAACTGGCAGCATAAAACAAAACAAAACAAAAAATCAGGGGAAAAAACAGAGAAATGCCTGCTACTTCTGCTACTGGTGGTAGTAGCTGGTGGCCTCTATGTCAGAGAGCTGGCAAATTTGCTCTGAGTTTTAGTCTGAACTTCAAAGAAGATATTCTAGACACTGAAAATATTGTCTGGAATATGCTCTGTGTCTGGTACAACTGAAAACAGGTTTTTTTTTCTATTTGCCTCCATCTGGCATCCTAATGTTTAGGAAGAACTTTCCCAATAGCCAATCTGGTTCCACGGTCATTAGGCCTCCAAGGGTTTCTTGCCCCATAAGATTTTGTGGGTGGTGATACGTTGCAAACCCTGGCTGTGTCTCCAAGCCCAGAAGGTCTTCTGTTAGAAGAAAGACTTCTCTTGGGTCTAAAAACAGCATGGATATGCATACACATATAAAGACTCCTAGCTAGCTTGCTCATGTAGATATTTCATAAACATTCCTAAATGTTGCAATACCCACATCATTTCTGAGCTACTGACTGTACAACAGCATTTAGTGATGTATAGAAACTGAAATATAATCAATCTGATCCATATTTTATTTTGGCAAGTGAGAATTAGGTCAGTTAGACTTGTTGTCAAGTCACAGCACCCCTCCCCAAAGATTTGTAGTTCATCAAGAAACTTCAAGCAAAGATTTTTTTCTTTTTTATTAAAATATTAACTATGGGCCCAGAGTAGCCAAATGGAAAATGCTAGAGGTTCCAGAATGGACCTGCTGGGAAAGGAGATGATGGCCAGGATCCCTCCAGCTATTTCCCAAGCCACCTAGCTATGAGTCTTTATTAGGCCTGTTTGATCAAGAAAAAATTTGTTTCTAAAATCGATTTGTAATTGGGGTGTTTTTTTGTTTCAATATTTAAAATATTTACAAAACTTTCCAAAAAAATGTTTTGTTATTTACGAAATTTCGTAAATATTTACAAAACATTTTAGAAACAAATTTTTTCTTGATCAAACAGGCCTAATAGATAAACTGAAACTCCATTTGCCTAGTTTCCAACAGACCTCTGAGGATGCCTGCCATAGATGTGGGCAAAATGTCAGGAGAGAATGCTTCTGGAACATGGCTAGCCGGCTGCTCCGAGCGCTGCTTGCCCCTCAGCAGCGCCGCCGACCGCCGCGACGCCCCCGACTCCCAACACAGCCCCTCAGACCGGCCGCCATCTTAGCCATTCCCTCCCCCGTCCCCCGCCCCTCCCTCCAGAGAATTGTTGGAGCGGTGCCTTGTGGGAAATGTAGTTCCAAGGGGCACGGGGAGGCTAAAAAGGCAGCTCCGAGGCACCAGAGACAACCCAGCCTCTTTTCCACTGAGCTACTCAAGCGGTGCCCTAAAGCATCATGGGAAACGTAGTTCTAAGGCGCTGTTTGGGTTGCTAGGGAGGAAAGGGAGTGAGAGGAATTATTGGGAAGTGGAAGCTAATGGTGCAGTAGCAGATAAACTGAAACTCCATTTGCCTAGTTTCCAACAGACCTCTGAGGATGCCTGCCATAGATGTGGGCAAAATGTCAGGAGAGAATGCTTCTGGAACATGGTCATACATACAGCCCTGAAAACTCACAGCAAAAGAAGAGCCTGAAAACTCACAGCAAGAGCGCCATCTGATCGGCTCCGGCTGCTGCGCCCTCCTCCTCCTCCTCCCAGCTGTGTTGCAGGAAGTGTCAGGAGGAGGAGGAGGAGGAGGAGGGCGCAGCAGCCGGAGCCGATCGGATGGCGCACGCGCTCCTGCGCCCTCCTCCTCCTCCTCCTCCTCCTGGCACTTCCTGCAACACAGCTGGGAGGAGGAGGAGGAGGAGGAGAGCGCAGGAGCGCGCGCGCTATCCGATCGGCTCCGGCTGCTGCGCCCTCCTCCTCCTCCTCCTCCTCCTGACACTTCCTGCAACACAGCTGGGAGGAGGAGGAGGAGGGCGCAGCAGCCGGAGCCGATCGGATGGCGCGCGCGCTCCTGCGCTCTCCTCCTCCTCCTCCTCCTCCCAGCTGTGTTGCTCGCACCGCCCCTTCGCGCCGCCCGCCCCATTTACTGCTGGGGTGCTTGGGAGCGCCGGATTGGCTCCCAGGCACCAGCAGCACAGCAGCCTCCATCCCATTAACGAGACGAGCTGAAGCTCGTAAAAAAAATGGGGCTGCTGTTTCGATATTTTTAAACCCTTCCGGGTTTGAAAATATGTTTTGAAATCGCGTCGGATATGGTAAAAATAACGATTAAATTACGAAATAACGAATTAACGAACTAAAACCGACAGGCCTAGTCTTTATATGTGTATGCAGATAGACGATCCTCTTTGTCAACAAAATATGGTCAGGATGTTTATTCATTTAACTTGAGGCTGAGAGTCTGCCACTCCCACAAAAAAGGGGGGTTTAGTAAATATGAATTCATTAACTCTCTATACCAGCAGCCAAGCCCTTGACTGTCTGAAATCACCAACTTTGTCTTTTGGATCTCATACCTTTGTCTCACATGGAACCACACACTTGATCAGGGACCAGGCCCGTAGCCAGGACTTTGGTTCAGGGGGTGCTGAGTTTGATTCGGAGGGCGGGGGGGGGGGGGCTGAGGATCTGCCCTAGCAAAACTTTTGTATCATCCCAATACCCCCATGCATATGAGATATATTGAGCATGGTGATCAGATCATGATATGAATAAACATAACAGTTTATATAATGTACTACTAAGGCCTTCTTGTGAACCACCCTGAGAATTTCAGGAGTGGGGGTGAAGCCACTCAAGCCCCCTCCCCTCTGGCTACATGCCTGTCAGGGACTCATCAGCATATCCACATTATAACTTCCTCAAGGATTGTGCCTTCCCAAGGGGTGTCTTTGCAATGGATTGGCTCTTTGAACTGACCAACCACCAGCTGTCGTTCTTTCCACCATAGGAATCTCATTCTATAGGCTGTGATGTCAAGGGAACTCCTGGTCAATCCAGGCACAAATCCTAGCCTTCCTCTTTTTCAGCCAATCGGGGAGGGAGCAGGAAGTCTGATTATCTGTCAAAACTGTATAAAATGCCATGTATTTCTCTGTGAGTTTATACTTGTACCTTTTGTAGCAAATTGCTTCTACTTGCTTTCAAACTGGTGAACTTGTTTCCCTGTCCTGGCTGACCTATTTTAGTAAATGCTCACTGGGCACAAGTCTCTTAACCATGATCCTAGCTGAAATTACTAAAGAATCAAAATGCAAAGCAACCAAAAACTCCTTCAGTATGTATAATGGCCAATAACTGCTTTGAGGTTCTGAAATCTCTTTTATCAGCATGTAACGATGGCAGCAAACTTAGTACATGGGGGTCGGGAGGGCTATGGAAAGCACTTTCTTTTCTCAATCCTGCATTTATTGCCTATCACTTTCATTTTATAACCTTGTAAAATTCTCGTCCTATCATGAAAGAGTCAGCAAATGTCTCTTTCTGTCATGGTTTAGAAGCCTTTTATATTTTGATTAAATTGATCGGTCAGTTTGTTTTTAAATATGCAGAGGGTTTTTTTTAATTTTATCTGAATTATTTGTATTGCAATTGTATTGCACAGTTTCCTATTTTGTTATCATTCCTTCCCCTTTAGATCATATTTCTTTGCATTGCATTTTTGGGGTTGTTTTACTGCAAAGTGCCATGTATATTTGATGACAATATATAAACAGACAACAATAATATTCAGTGGCTTCTTGTCATGAACAAGTGGGAAACCTCTATTGCAGGGTAGGCAAAACAATTGCCTTGCAAAAGTTTTTGGATTCAAATTCCATCAGCTTCAGACAGCATGCCTAGTGATTGGGGGTGATGGAATTTGTGCTTAAACAATACCTGGAGAGCTACAGATATACAGTAGAATCTTGCTTATCTGACATTGGCTCATCCAACATTCTGTATTATCCAACACAGTCTGTCCTCTGTCCGGATCCACATCTGTTTCAAAACATTGTGATGTTTTGGTACTAAATTAGTAAATACAGTAATTACATAATGTTACTGAGTACTGAACCACTTTTTCTGTCAATTTGTTGTAAAATATTATGTTTTGATGCTTAATTTGTAAAATCATATCATAATGTGATGTTTAATAGGCTTTTCCTTAATTCCTCCTTATTATCCAACATTTTGGCTAATCCAGTGTTCTGCTGGCCTGTTTACGTTGGATAAGCGAGACTCTACTGTACTTATTACATAATCCTTAGTCATTTAACCAAAAAGTTTTCCAAACACAAAGCCATTCCTAATAGGACATGAATTATTCATTTTCTTGATGGTTCTGATGTCATCTTTCCTGCACCAAACACAATAATCTGGGAGTAAATCCATATTTGAGGCTTGGGACTCAACTATCCCAAGGACCAAGGGTTATGATGGGCTTCCAAGGTACACTTTGAATACCCACCGATTGTTCAAATTCCATCCAATTAATTGAATAAAGTGTGCATTTTAAGATGAAAAAAAAACTCAATTAGTTTTTGGTCACCCAAAATGCTATCTGTGATGTTGTACCGCAGCCCTCCCTGCCCCAATGTCTTCCCAAGTTGAGCTCTGTGTTGTTCTTCTATCTAGACTTCTACTTCCTTCTGACTGGGATCATAGAGCCAGAAGCTATTCTGTGCAAAGCAATGCACTGAAGCCATTTCTAGCTCTCAGTGCTGCCCAGTCAATTAGCCTGCCTGAAGGGAGTCCACCCACCTTTCCCCTCCTTCAGAAATAACTTTAGCACTTATATAATAACTGTTGGCCCGAAGCATGTAATTTCTCATGCATTTCTTATGAGTGATTCATTCACATGTCACATTTTACTCTACCATCACTCAACAATGTTATTAACTGGGGATTTATTATTGTTATATAATGATGAAATATCTATAATAAACACTGCAGTACTCTGCCTTCCCTTCTTCCAGCATTGCTTACTATGCTAAGCCCTGGGTGTGCATTACAGCATCAGCTCTTGCCCTCTAAAAGAAGGGTAGAATATGTGTTCGCTTTCTCTTCTTCTCTCTTCTGTCTAACAATGTCACTGATGTGCATTCATCAAATACATTGCAGTTCTTTTCAAGCAGTCTGGTTCACTCGTTTTCAAAAATCATGCTCAAAAAATCATGTTCATTGATCAAAAATCATGTTCATTGATATCTCTGTAGCAGATCTCAGTATCTACTACAGTTAGGTTCCAAGTCATCCCTGCATATCATAATCTGTGAATGCCCAATTCCTACTACACACAATGTTGTAGTAAAATGATATCCTTCAGATTAAATGGCAAAATCAAGATTTTTTTGAATTATTTCCCAAATTCCGACTCCCTCCCCAAATTTTACTGCCTTTACCTTTTCCTAAGTTCTCTTAAAACTTCAGCCCTGTTCTTCTGGTGCAAGCGGAATTCTGGGAAAATTAAGTTTGGGAAGGTGAGGACCTCTGTGGCAGACTATTCAAAAGGCCCCATCCTGACCTACATTTTCCAGAATTCTGCTCATGCCAGAAGAATGGGACTGCCCACATTAAAAATATTAAAAATCAGTGGCTAAACTGATTGTTATGAAACTTGGCAGACTTGCTGCCCTACTCATGTTGTCTCATTGTGCCACAATTTGTGTGGATATCTCTTGTAGTCTTTTAAAACAATTTTTAAATTAAAAAATCTTTAGGAAATTCATAGGAATCAGTAGATGAACTAATATTTCTGAAACTTTGTAGGAATAATGCCCTGGTTATGTTGTCTCATTGTGCAAAAATTCAAGGGTAGTTTCAGAAAAAATGATTTGTATTTTTTTTATTTTTTAAAAGTCAGTTAATGATCAAAACACTCTGAAACTTGGCAGAGTTAGGGTAGTAAATGTTGCTTACAAGTGTGCTAAGTTTCATCCTGATACTGTAAAAATGATATAGAAATGAGCCTCACAATGTTCCCCATTGTTGCTAACAGTATGAATTACAAGGTGTTGAAGATTCAGATTACGAATCAGAACTGGACCCCTTCAAATTTTTAGTAATCAAAGTGGGGGTCATCTGAATCTATTATTATTATTATTATTATTATTATTATTACTATTACTATTACTATTACTATTACTATTACTAATACTACTTCAAAGGCTGGATGGCCATCTGTTGGGGGTGCTTTGATTGTGCTTTCCCTGCATGACAGAAGGTGGTTGGACTGGATGGCCCTGGGGGTCTTCCTCTGAAATATTGTTAAGTTTATGCTGGTCAAAATGTTTTCCCATGTCTGATATACATTATATATATAAATAAAAATGTAATGTTCATTTGTGGGATTAACATACGTAACTCAAAAATCACTGGATGAATTGACACCAAATTTGGACACAATACACCTATCAGGCCAGTGAGTGACCATCACTGATAAAAACACTGACAAACACAGCAGAAGAGACTTAAAAAGACAAAAAACCCCACAAAAATTACATTACAACACATGCACAAAGCCACACACACACGCAAGCACACAGATACAGAAATATACACACACATATACACACTCAAAGCACATATACACAGACTGGGTCACAGCAATGCACGGTAGGGGACAGCTAGTATATAATATAATATTTCTTGCGGCTCCACAGGAATTTTTTGCTTCAGCAGCAGCTGAAAATGTTTGGGAACCCCCTGATCTATAGTTTTGAATTCCAATGACACATTGGAAGAAGGAGTCTATTTTTATTGAGCATGGCATATTCCTTAGTGCATTTACAAGAAAATGTAGTCTTTATTTGTACTTCCTCACAATGCAATGGTTTGGAGATTAAGTGAAAAGTTTCAGGAATCCCCAGAAATGGTGATGGTGGTTTTGGAACGCAGATCTGAGGATCGTACTTCCTTCAATGGAAATATCAACAGTTTGGTTTTCTGCAAGTTTACTTGGAAGCATACTCATTCACTTTTGAATACGTCCAACTGAGTACAGTCAATTTTCCCACTGAATAAACATGCTTCGGTTTGTGCATTTGCATCCCTTGTGTTAATACTGTTGTAGTCCTGATAACAAACTTTAACTATTTTATAATTTTGTTGATGGCTGCTTTCTAAAATTTCTTCTAGTTATAGGTATTGTAGTGGCTCCTGAAAATCTATGTGCCATTTCCCCCAAACAATGTGTAACTCTTTATGCTTACAAGTTCATTAAAGCCAGCAAGAATATTTAAATTATCTAACTTTTTATCGTTCATGTTGACCTGAGAATTACTCAACTGGTATTAGAAGAGATTCTTGATTCTGTGATTATAGGCAGAGGAACCTTTTCCTTCACTATATGCTTCATCCAAGTGTGTGGGAGTACTGTGTCAACACTTTCAAAAGATACAGAACTGCACAGTATGGAGAAGTTGGCTCTATTTTCTTAAAGAACCCGAGCATGCTAAATGCACATTGCAAATGAAAGATGGTGATAAACACTTTTATTCAAGATGGGGTTTACCTGTAGGAGTTCCAATGCAGAAAGACTTCTAAGGACCTAGTGTGCAAAATATTGCTGAAATGTGAATGTACTCTGTGCCAAGAGGTCACTGAGGAATGTGTGCAGATATTCTTATAGAATCACATTTCACAGATGCACATGGCTACTCTGGTATCAGAGTAAGATACCAGATCATAGTGAATATTCCAGGATCACATGTTCTGATCTCCTCTGTATTCTTCTCTGTGTTCCCCTAGGCTTATCCTCTTTGCCAAGGGTTATTCAGTTGTAAAAGTGCTAATCCAAGAGAGGAACTGGCTGGGCTGTTTGCCTCGTCTGGAGACTCCCCATCCAGCCTACAGAGGGTCCCAGGTTTCACCTTTCCCTGAAAGCACACATTTTTGATGCGATTGAACTCCTTCATGTGCCACTTGTCTTCCCATCTGGGAGGGCTAGAGACATATATGAAAAGCGCACTGTTATTTCTGGCTTTGCTGCTGCTTAAAAAGAGGTTATGAAGCTATACCTGTTATGTTTACCTTTGTATGATGCTTTCCTCTCAACATCCTTATATTATTCAAACTACAAGAAAGGAGATTCCATCTGAACATGAGGAAGAACTTCCTGACTGTCAGAACCGTTCAGGAGTGGAACTCTCTGCCCCGGAGTGTGGTGGAGGCTCCTTCTTTGGAAGCTTTTAAACAGAGGCTGGATGGCCATCTGTCAGGGGTGATTTGAATGCAATATTCCTGCTTCTTGGCAGGGGGTTGGACTGGATGGCCCATGAGGTCTCTTCCAACTCTTTGATTCTAGGATTCTATCATGGATGGCTTCATGAAGGCTTCATATGTGTTTATGTCAGAATCCTAATTATTCCAGTTTGTAGGAATAAGGAAGATGCATAAAAGGCTCCTGTGCTTCCAATGGTTATGTGGCTAGGCTTGCTTTAAAATATTTTACTGCCTGGTGAAAATGACAAGATGGCAGTCATTACCATGCCATGTAGGGAAACTTGACTGGGCTAGAATTTGGAGCTAGAATTTGGAGCTGACTTCCACAGAAGCAACGAGAGACAATTTTCCATTCTGCCTGGAGAAGCTGCTTTGGAACATATACTCCAGTCATCCACAGAAGAGACATAGCTAAGGCTGTGGTGGTGTTGAGTGGGCACCCAATCTCTGTCCCTTGACCTAGTTGCCTCATTCCACCTATCGCCAGCTCCAACTCTGATACTAATATGTAAACAACTGGAAAAAGTACACATTGCAGCCATGCCGGTTAGGGGAATCCGTAGCCCAACAGAGTAACTTTTCCAAACTCCATGTTTGAGAAACAAAAGTGGGGCTGAAAAAGAAGATGGGGGGGGGGCACCATGAGTTTGGTAATCAGCCATTCGCATTTCCAAAGCTGCATTTCCAAACCCTCAAATAGAATTTTCAACAGATGCACTTTTGGACAGATGGCAGTGATATTTTAAATGTAATGAACAAATTTCCCTCTCCTGTGCTAATAAATGCAAAGCCAGTGACATTCCAACCTGAGGTATGCAGCATTCTGCCATCTGTTCTGCAGCCAGTGCACATGGACACAGGTCTATAGCAGGAATGAGGAAGATGGTCCCTCAAGAATTAATTTCAACTCCTATATACTCTAGACAGCAGAGCCAATGGTGAGTGGTGGTTAAGTTATAGCCTAAAACCACCAAGGCATCTAGACACTCACAATCCCAGTGCTTCACATTGGTTTTGCCTGACTGGCAGAGGATTGAATACTTGATGCTATATGTTAAATCTCTGCATTGTTCTTGTTGATGATTCTGGATACTTGCAGTACTTAAAATAGACTTGTGTGTATTTAACATCCTTTGGCAGCAAAACAACATATTCTGCTACGAAAGAAAGCATCTCCAAATGTTGTTCACTTTTAAGATTTTCACTTTCGGCCAGTTCATCAGCATGCCCTTTACAAATGTTATATCTTTTCCCTAAAGTCACAGCTCCTCAAAATCAGAGGGTTGTAAGCCTTGCTTAGTGCAACATTTTGATTTTCCTCATTTTTTTCAGTGGTCGATTAGTATGCAGAAGAGATGAGCATGTGGGCAAATTCTGAAGGCAGGAGCACCTGGTGTATCCCTCTATCATAGTCGCATTTGCCTTTTTGAATGGCAAATATCGTTTTGCTAACTCACCTGCTTGTCAACTGCTAGTCTTTGCCCCTCTGGCTTTCTCCTCCTTCGTCTGGGATCCCTGCCATGCTATGCACCAGTTCTACTGTTTCTTTGGCAATTATAGCTGCTGCTGCTTCTCTCCCTCCCTCGCTTCTTCCTTCTCTGTCTCTCTAGATCTCAGTCCCCCACTCCCTCCTTGCCTCCTACATGGCACAAAATATGCTTCTATAAGAGAAAGGAATTATCCCACATACCATGGAAAGAACAAACTTGCTGCCAAAGAATCAGTCTAAAGCATTACATGTACATCTGGATTTGTTGTAAAATGTGCATTTTAACGCTTCCTTTTATATAATGGAAGCTACACAAAAGTTACCATCCCAAAGATAGCCAATTCATGTATAGGCTTAACTATATAACATCATACTATAGTCTATACTATACCCAAATATTATTATTTTGTGCCTTCAAGTCATTTCTTAGTTAGAGCAATTCTAAGATGACTTTATCATGTGACTTGAGAGCCAACATGGTGTTGTGGTTTGACTGTTGAATTAAAACCCGAAGTCCATGGTTCAAATTCCCATTCATCCATGGAAACTACCAGGATGGTCATAGCCTCAGAGGAAGGCAAGGGCAGAGAAATCTTACCAAGAAACCCTCTTGATAGGGTCACCATAAGTCGGGAGGCACTCAACAATACCTCCAAACGTGTTAGATGATGTCTCAGAAACCAGGCTTCAATTTTCCACTCAGCTATGGAATCTCACTTGAGCAAGTCACACACTCTCAGCCTTAGAAGAAAGTGGTGGGAAATGTCTCCAAATAAAGTTTACCAAGAAAACCCTAAGACATGGTTGTCACATTGTTGTGGTTAACTAGGACCACAGTTAAAGAAGATCCATGCCTGGTGAGCTATGCCAAAACCCAGAAAGGCCAGGAAAGAGAAACCAACTCACTACATTGAAAACAAATCATAGAGGTTTATTTCAATTGGGCTAAAAGGGGTGCATGTAAAGCAATTTTGCTTCAAAATATACAAGCATAAACATATAGAGAAATACAAGATATCTTTAAAATTTCTGATAGCTAATCAGATTTCTCACCTACTCCCCTGATTGGTCAGAAAAGAGGCTAACAAGGATCTATGCCAGGATTAGTTGGAGGACCATTCTGTTGCCAAGACCACCCCCCCCCCCCCCCCGGGGAGGGCATAGTGGGAAAACAAACGGGTAGATCTATGGAGATGGGTCTAGTTTTATGTCAAAGATGGGAGCTTTTAGAAAACAAAGGTGCCCTTCCACACAGCCATATAACCCAAAATATCAAGGCAGATTATCCACAATATCTGCTGTGAACTGGATTATTTGAGTCCACACTCCCATATATTCCAGTTCAAAGCAGATAATGTGGGATTTTATTCTGTTGTGTAGAAGAGGACTCAGTCACATGCACAATTCACTGGTAGCCCAGTCTACCAACAGCAATTTTCTAATTCCAACAGACAATATCTTACATTGAATTGATCTGCTATACTTGTTGGCTGGTCACAGTGATGTTGTATCTGCAGCCTCCTGCAGAAATGAATGGAGAAATTTAATTTCCAGAACCATTTTCCTGTTTTGAAGCAATGGACTGCATGGGAAAACCAACAGCACCCAATTCTATATATTTCTGGTTACATCACTGTACTCCTAGTGGGTGCCCCTGTTCCCTGTTGCTTGCTTTAGTAGAAGACTTCAGAGATTTTCACACATCAATTCTGATTCAGAGCCCAATGCAGCACAGTGTTAAAATCTTAAAGATGCAGCATGACTATATCCAAACCCATTATGAAATGGGTTTTGTAGACATAGATTTGCAAAATTCTTTGATCCTACAACAAAATAACATTCTGCAGTTAAAATTGCACTTATAAAAAAATATGCGGATGCATTTTCATCAAAGACGTAATAAGTGGAAATGTAGTTGCTTTATTGTATAGATGACACAACAAAATATTTATTAAGGCAAGCTATTCACCACACTTCTCAATCTCTGGGTTCCACAAGTATGAAGCTGTCTTTCCAAATGAGGGTTGATGGATACCAGTAAAGAGAACACACCATTTGAAATAGATGTTTCTTGTATCATTCCAGTTCCCCAATCTTGGCACCCACTGGAGTACACAGACGTAATTCATTTCATCTGCCTCATGGCAAGCTAAAGCTTTAAAATTCTTCGTTTAAAATGGTTCAAACATTGTGTATTTTTATAGAACAGTTCATAATTTAAATAATAACTATAATACTAGAAGGATGAATGGAAAAATATTGTAATTGGAAGGAAGAGAACAGAACTCTACATGAATATCTCTAACCCAAAGGACAGGAAATCACTACAATGAGAAGGGTAGGTGGAGGAGGGAAGGGCATAAGTATAATCACTGTATGGATGTATATACATGTGCATAGATTTTTTTTGTTCTCTTTGATAAATATGCAATTTTTAAAAAAGGAAAGTATTTTAAGAAGAAAAAGGATATGCTGAAGCTATAATGAACAGAGAGTAGATGATGACGATGATGATAAGAAATTACTACCATCATCATCTACTCCTTGCTCATCATTGTTTACCATGTGTCAACAAATATCAACATGTTAAAATGCAACACATGTCATGAGCTAAAAAGCACATAACATCACTTAAAAACACACAAACCAATTGACATCAATTTAAAGGAATATATAAAATCACCACATATTAAAACAATTAGTATACAGTTTGAAATTCACCATTCAAAATATATAATTTGAAAGTTATCTGGGTGGACTGGCTGGGAGAGACTGGTTAATGTTGTTTTAAATATGGATAGCACATTCAGCTGTTGAAGCTTTTCCAGCAGGTCATTCCACAATCTAGGGTCAGCCAAAGAAAACATCTTCTAGGTCAGTGGTTCTTAACCTGTGGATCCCTAGATGTTTTGGCCTTCAACTCCCAGAAATCCTAACAGCTGGTAAACTGGCTGGGATTTCTGGGAGTTGTAGGCCAAAACACCTGGGGACCCACAGGTTGAGAACCATTGTTCTAGGGGATTGCTATCAACCTAGACTTGGTTTATGAGAGTAAAAGTCCTGAGAAGCTAAATCTTTTGGGTGGAGAAAAAGATCTCTTGGACACAAACCATGCAGGACCATTATGCTCTAGAACCCACAGATTTATAGCACAATCTCCCATCTAGATTCAGCCACAACACACACTGCTTCCATTTATTTTTGTTTTCCCATTTTCTTCTTGTACCTCATCAATTTGTTCCCATTGCTTCTGCTCCTTTATCTCCTCTGCCCTAAGACAGTGAGATCTGTCTGGCTGCCTACAACTTTTCAACAGCTCCTCTTCTCGCTTTCTTATTTCTTACCAAGAAGCCCCCAGGGAACTGACCTGTTATATCACTGATCTTATGCTTCGAGAATATGCAGGGAATGGCTCCACTGACTGACTGGAGAGAGACAGGGAGGGAGGCAGGCAGGACCTCAATGCTTAAAGGAATAGAACCCCTAAAGAGAAACTACCGTGAGAGTATCATTTCTGTCATTTCATTTAGACCTTTCCTGTGAATTTTTGTCAAAGAGGTTTCAAGGGATGGTAAAGTAACAGTGGGGGCTTGTTGGTCTTGATATCAGTGTAGCAGCAATTCCACTCCAGGTTTTAGTCCAAACTTTAAATGAGCTGTTGTAGGTTTTTTCGGGCTATATGGCCATGGTCTAGAGGCATTCTCTCCTGACGTTTCACCTGCATCTATGGCAAGCATCCTCAGATGCTTGCCATAGATGCAGGCGAAACGTCAGGAGACAATGCCTCTAGACCATGGCCATATAGCCTGAAAAAAACCTACAACAACCCAGTGATTCCGGCCATGAAAACCTTCGACAATACTTTAAATGAGCTCTCCAAGGTGCTGAATCTTATACCACAAATAGATGATTCTGCACTTTGGAGAGGCCCTGGATTGAGTACATCATTGTGTTTGATGCCATTAGCTGCCAGTATTATGTGATTTGCTAGTCATCTAGAACCACAATTCCCAAATTTTGATCTACCAGCTGTTTTGGATTTCAACTCTCAGATGCCCAAATCAGTAAGGAATTCTGAGAGTTGGCATCTGGAAGGCCTTTGGGATAATATTTTTTATGGATACTGTGGCAGCTACATAATTTGGAGGATAATTCTAAATCCTCTCCCCCCCCCCCCCAATATACATTGTAAAAATATACATTGTTTGGATCAGACCAAAACTCAAAAAGACAGTTTGCACAATAATTAAGTCTTCAAAAGTTAAAAGGCCTTTTTCAAAAGTCCTCAAAGTTATATGTACAGGTTTTAAATACCATTGCTTATTATCCCACAGTACCATAATTATAATACAATCAGCCTTCCACTTTTTTGGGTTTGACTTTTTTCAGATTTAATTAATTGTAGATTTGATTTAAAGGTTATCTCTAGGGATCTCTAGGTCTTCCAATCTGATTCTATTTTCAGTTTCTGGCATAAAAACACAATTAGTCAGCCCCCCTCATCCAGCATAAATCTACCAAAGCTAGATTTTGTATTAGATGATCTAGTGCAGTGGTTCTCAACCTGTGGGTCCCCAGATGTTTTTGGCCTTCAATTCCCAGAAATCCTAACAGCTGGTAAACTGGCTGGGATTTCTGGGAGTTGTAGGTCAGAACACCTGGGGACCCACAGGTTGAGAACCACTGATCTAGTGGTTTCTGGAGTGCTGTTATCCCAGGTTTAAAAAAATGCAGATTTTTAATATCTGTTTTTCCCCACTTTCGTGAGGGTCTTGCACACCTAACCTTAGAAAATGTGGAGGACTGACTATGTATATATATTTAATCAGAGGGGAAACACATCAGCAAACTTACACATATTCTGCACCAGCCATGATATTGCTTGACAGCTTGATCCGAGAGCGATAAAATAATCCTAAAAGATCCGGAAACACATGCCACCCATCCATGGCAAAGAATACTTTTTAGATCTGAAGGCATGTTGATGTTAATAGCATAAACACAGCTTGTCAGCTGATCATATCTCGATCAAACATTGATGCACCAAAAATAGGCTAGCAGGAAGGGCACATTGCTAAATAGAGTTTGCCTGAGAGATACTGTAAGATGCCTTCTGGGAAGGTGGTTAGCATCAATAAAATGGATGTAAAGGAGATTAAGTTGAATTCGAATATGCAGCACAACATTTGCACTTAGGGAGACTTGAAATATCACAGTGAGAGAATTTTCCTTCAGGAGAGCGAAGTGACGGTGAGCCAGGAGGAGGAATGCAGAACAGCAATGCAGTACACAAAGAAAAGCAGCAAAAGAGAAGAGCTAAAAATACAGCAAAGATGCCACTGCCACACAAGCTTCCCTCATGTTCCAGAATGTGTGTCATGGTGGGGGTTGACTGGAGGAAGGTGGCAGGGCCAAGTGGGGGTGGGAGTGTGCATGGAAAACACTGAATTGCTGCTCTGTGCTTATGAAATATGAGCAGGGTACAGAAGGCTTGCAGAAACCTACAGGCTGCTTCTGTTTATGCTTCATTTGAAAGATCCAGCTAGCTAATAATGAAAAAGGGGGTTGGGGGAATGGTCAGGGAGAAGGAGAGGAGGAAATATATAGGGATATACCCCACTGCTTTATACAGTAGCATATCTCACTCATGCCCATCTAGCTCAATAAGCTTTCATCAAAGCTTGAAAATGATCCTATATGGTCTGCAGCTCCTAGAATCCCCCAGCTAACACATTCTTGGGCCCACTTTTCTTCTCAATACATTTGAGTCCTACTGTTGGCAATTCTCTGTTCCAAAGAGTTCTTCATCAAGGTCTCCATGTCCAAGAAGATTTGTTTTGGGATTCATGAGTGTATGTGCTTTTGAAATAGTATGGAGTAATGCCATAAGGCATAGAAGAATTTCAGAATTTCACATTTTCAATAGGTGACATTGTTCAGAAATTCTACAAACAAAACCAGGTCACTTTGTGTCTGGAAGCAATGGTCTATGGGTCCTTTGCAGATCCCAGGATCTGATTCCAGGTTTTCTGCTTTAAACTGGATTATATGAGTCTGCACTACCTGTCTGGAAGGGCCTTAAGAAGTGAATTTTAGATTCTGGACCCAATGATTTTATGATGTATCTATCCACGCTTTATGTTGTCATTAGTTTCACCTTCTTTTTTCATCAGCAGAAGTAGCTGCTGCTGGCTTCTATAACAATGAGGTGATAAACCTGCTTTGGATTTTGGCCTAAAATGTAAATCAGCTATGCAAAAGGCTGAACTCATGCCCAAATAGACTCAACATTTTGGATAGATCTTTTCAAGTTCAGACAAAAAACAAATTAGATTCACTGTTCCACAGACATCAAAGTTGCCAGTGAGCAGGAGCTAATGGAAAGTGGCTGATAGGAGACAGTTTACCGGGTTACCTCTTCCACTTTTCCAGAGGGCCTTCAACCTTCTGGAGAAGATGGGCAGATCATGGGACTTCTGGGAGCAAGAGTATCAACAATAATTTCCCACTATTTTATTCTATCAGTAGAAAGTCTCTTTTTGTGGATAGGATGCTGGATGCAAATCCCCACGGAGTATTACATTCATTTATTTTCAAATGTGGTGAGCCAGTTCTGCTGTACTGTGAGCTTCTCTTGCTCCTTTTACTGAGTGGGTCTCCAGAGTCCTGACACCACCCGCTGCAAGTAATATGTCATCTAAAACAGATCATGGAAACAGAGGAAAGGAGAAGAAACAAGGGTAAGCAGATGTAAATATAGGCAAATGTTGACTTCATATTGGGAATGAGGATTAAGGGAATAAGCAAGAGCCATGCAGGAAAAAATGGATTGTGAAGAAGTGTTTGGAGGAAGACACACACACACACACACAGAGGTGTCTGTTGTTCAAGGGAAACAAATGCAAATCCTTAGAGATGCTGAAAGGCACTCTAACGAAATCCATATTCTCTCAACTTTAATATTACAAGAAAGACCAGTATACCAGCCAATAGTATTTTGTCTCATTCAAAGATTAGAGCATCCATGACAAAATTTCAGGGAATTTTAGACATTTGGGACATTTTCATCGCCAGAAAGCAGCACTGAGATGTGAGTCACCTCTGCATAGGCACTAGAGATGAGGACTGAATAATCACATTGACAGCTTAGCTGCCATGGGCTAAATCAGGCCATGTATGTTCTTTCCAACTTTCTTGCAGGCGCTCTCAAGCCAGCTAGGGCAGAAATATTTGGCTGCAAGCCATAGCCAGTGTGATCCAGAAGGGTCACACGAAAGGATATAGAATTAAACCTGTAAAGATATTTTTTGGACAGTGTGTATATTGATGTGCTCCAAAGTGTGTGACTGGAGGCATCTAACACCGGGGAACTGAGAAGGGCACATCAACGACAGAGCAGAGGCCAGCACATGGAAGATCCCAAAGTAGGGTTTCTAGGTTGTTTTGATTTTTAAAACTGGACCTCAGTAAGACACCCAGCAAAACTTTTTATCTTGGATCATGGACAGCTGTTCCCAAGGTTAGCTTCAAGTGATGGAGGCAATGTGTAAAGTGCCATCTTTTGGGGCTACTGCCAGTGGGCCTTGGAAGTTTTTGCATAGCTGTAATGCCAGTTAAGACCCTGAACAGCATTTTAATAAGCACAGCTAACCCAAAACATTCTGCCACTCAAGGTGAAGAACAAAAGTGTTTCCCCATTTTGATTACACCTGCAAAAGGTAATCTTGCATTAACCCTGGTGATAGGATAATACTTTCCAATGTACTCATAGGGTGCCAGATTAGAGAATGTCTACTAGAAGCAGCCCAAGAGAACCATGTGCCAAAAGGTTCTCTTCTTTTGGCACATGGTTCTCCTCTCTCTTGGGCTGCTTTTATAATATCAAGGATATTTTTAATGTTAAACCTGGGCCTGCTCTGGTTTTTGTTTTGTGTTTTTTGGCATTTGCAACTGGAGATTTTACTGTCTTGTTAGTCATGCTGAGCTTTTGAGGAAAAAGAGGGCAGTATAAAGAGAAAAGATAGATGAATGCCACTTTAAGTCCCATTTTGTGGGGGAAAGTGAGATATAAATGAGTATAAGGAGAACGAAGAAAACTGCTGTCATGTCCCAGCATCTGCATCACTCTGCTTAATGGTAGAGCTGGTCCTGGCAGACAGAGTTGGGGAATTGGATGCCATTTCAGCTCTCCTCTGTCTTCCCTTGGGCTCTTTTAAGGAATTAAAATTACAGCTAAACTCAGGTACTCAACATTTTTTCAAAAACTCAACTAGGAGGTTGAGGAAATGCAAGAGAATACAGGACAGATATTGACAGTCCCCGTGAAGGAACCGGATACTGCTGCCAATGTTTACAACCTCAGCCAAATATGCTTTTGGAGCATATTGAAGGAATGTTTCACTAGCGCTGTGACAAATGTCTTTTTCTAATAAAAAAGAAAATGCAAGGTGGGAAAAGCGGTGGTGGACCCTTGGGAAACAGCCAAATAGGAAATCCTGAGTGGCCATCCCCGCTTCCTGTGTAGGAAAGCTATAGCACTACAATCACAGGATCAGGCATGTAGCCGGGGGGGGGGGGGGTGCTTTGGAGGCTTCAGCCCCCCCCCCCTCTCCGAAATTCTCATGGTAGTCTGTGAAAAGGCCTTACTGGTACATTATTTAGACAGTTATGTTTATTCATATCATGATCTGATCGCCATGCTCAATATATCTCATATGCATGGGGGTATTGGAGTAACAATACAAAAGGTTTGCTAGGGTAGACCCTCTTTCACTCACTCAGCCCCCCCCCCCCCCCCGAAATCATAATCCTGGCTACGGGCCTGCACAGGATCAAAGTGAATATCAAAGTGAAGGTGCGAATCCTACTTCTTTAGTGGAAGGAGGAGTGAGTATAAAAGCAGTCACTGCAGTACTGTTTTTGCTGAAAATGAGACACTATCTTATATTTATTTTTCTTCCAGAAGATACACTATGGCTTATTTTTAGGGGGTGCCTTATTTTTATTAAGCATGGTACAACAATTTGCATTTATGTGATGATCTCTCTGAACTCAGTAGCAGAGTCTTTGCTGAAGCTTTCCCCTTATCCCCTGGTGTTTGTGTGGGGTGAGAGAGACCCACAGACTGTTGCTGGTCAGTGCTGGGGAGCAACAGTTTTACTGGTGTTTGTGAGGGATGGAAGAGACCAACAGAGTGTTGCTGGTTGGTGCTGGGGGAGAGAGACCTATAGTGCTGAGTAAAATGGCAGTCACAGCTTTACTTCTTTCTCCTGAGGAAAAACACTGCCTAAAGCAGCTTATCCAGCTCCTCGCTTCACTAAGGAGACTTTTACTTTCACTTTCTGTGTCTCCCTCTATGCCAGTGGTTCTCAACCTTCTTAATGCCATGACCCCTTAATACAGGTCCTCATGTTGTGGTGACCTCCAACCATAAAATGATTTTCGTTGCTACTTTCATAATTGTAATCTTGCTACTGTTATGAATCTTAATGTAAATTATCTAACATGCAGGATGCATTCTCATTCACCAGACCAAATTTGGCACAAATCACCTGATACACCCAATTTGGAATGCTGTTGGGGTTGAGGGGGATTGATTTTGTCATTTGGGAGTTGTTGCTGGGATGTATAGTTCACCTGCAATCAAAGAGCATTCTGAACTCTACCAACAATGGAATTGAATCAAAGTTGGCACACAAGACTCCTGTGACCAACAGAAAATACTGGAAAGGTTTGGTGAGCATTGGCTTTGAGTTTTGGAGTTGTAGTTCACCTACATCCAGAGAGAACTATGGACTCAAACAATGATGGATCTGGACCAAACGTGGCACAAATACTCAATATGCCAAAATGTGAACACTGGTGGAGTTTGGTGAAAACAGACCCAGATATTTGGGAGTTGTAGTTCCTGGGATTTATAGTTCACCTACAATCAAAGAGCATTCTGAACCCAACAACAATAGAATTGAGCCAGACTTCTCACACAGAACCCCCATGACCAACAGAAAATACTGTGTTTTGTAATGGTCTTTGGTGACCCCTCTGACACCCCCTCATGACCCCCCCCCCCCCAGGGGTCTCAACCTCCAGGTTGAGAAACGCTGCTCTATGCCTCAGCTTTCAGCATCGACAGAACGACCGACCAGGACCTGACAGGGGAAGCTGACATTGTACGCTGCATAGCCACACCTATCACTATGTCTTATTTTCCGGGTATGGCTTATATTGAGCAAATGCTTAGAAATCCTGCTATGGCTTATTTTATGGGAATGTATTGTTTTCTGGGAAACAAGGTAGTTGCTTGTATCAACAAGGTATCAACACTCAGAATAAAAATTCAGGTTTTTTTAAATTATTGGGCTTTTTTATGCTCTTAAATTAAAAAAAGTCAAGCAGAAGGTAAGGAGGCAGACACAGAGGCAGACATTTTTTGGTGGTCAAAATTGTCTCTCCACAGTTAACTTCTCTACAGCAAAACCAACAATCTGGTGAAACCACTGCGTCTCTGCAATTCCAAATTTTTTATTATTTATTTATTTATTTGGGGTGCTTCTACCCCGCCCTTCTCAACCCCCTAGGGGGGACTCAGGGTGGCTTACAAAAGGCACAATTCGATGCCCAACAATTCATAGAATACAATATACAAAATTACAAAATAAGGAAGAAGCAATGGAGATGGCATGTGCACTATGGAAACAAATGATTCAGATAGAGTGCTGGAAAGTCCAAATGGCACTGGCACAATCCTCTGCCCTTCCTTTCAATGATGTCTGGAATTAGCTGTTCATGAGGACCTTTTGCCATCACTGCCAGTCCTATGCCATGGCAGTAAAGATTGTGGAAGCTATGTAAGAGAATCAAAATGATATAGTGATTTGAGCGTTGGAGACCAGACTCTGAATTCCTGCTCAGACATGGGAACCCAATGGTTGACCTTGGACAAGTCACATTATCTGAGGCAAAGGCATGCTCTCTCTGAACAAAGCATGCCAAGAAAACCTCATGATATGGTCACTTAAGGGTCATCATAAGTTCCAAATACAGTAACTACAAATCTAAGAAAAGGAAAGGGGGAGAACAATCTGGAGACAGGGTTAAGGTCAAAGGAAAGAAATATAATGAGAGGGAAAAACAGGAGGCTCTATTGTTGTTATGCATATGCATGTTGTTCGGTTTTCAAGGCTACTTGCGATATATGATATAATTGATTTGGGTTCTGGGAGAATCCAAATTAATTATATTATAGTTATTCATGCCTCGAATTGCAAGGATAGCATCAATTAATTCTGAAATTACTTTTTGGCATATTCTTGTCTCATTTTTCTAGACTGCTTGGCCTCACATCTTAATTGCAATTGAAGTTTATTTGTTTTTATCAACACTCAGAATAAAAATTCAGGTTTTTTTAAATTATTGGGCTTTTTTATGCTCTTAAATTTAAAAAAGTCAAGCAGAAGGTAAGGAGGCATAAAACCCCAAACCAATCTTGTGTTGTAGAAGAAATCAAATTATACTTCTTGGGTATCCCTAATGCAGAATGCCAAAATCCAAACTATCCCAAAATCTACATATGTCCATATGGGTGTCTGAGATAGTGACACCTTCCCTTTCTGATGATTCAATGTACACAAACTTTGTTTCATGTACAAAATGATTTAAAATACTGTCTCAAATTACCTCTGGGCTATGTGTAAAAGATATATATGAAACAGAAACTAATTTTGTGTTTAGACTGGAGTTTCATCTCCAAGATCGATCATGATGTATGTACATGCAAAGAAAGGTAGTATTGAACCAGTAATCCCAAACACTCCTTGTTCCAAGCATTTTGGACATGTGTTACACAACCTGTATGGGTTTGCTTATGTTCCCTACAGATCTCATCACCTTCAGATATTTAGGAGAGGGAGGAAGGGAGGCGGGGAGATGGAAGGAGAGGAAGGAGAAATGGAGGAAAGCGGGGGGGGGGGGGAGAGCGATGGCAGGAGGTACAAAGAGAGAGTAATTGAAGGAGGGAGGGGAGGGAAATAGAGGGAGGAAGAGAGAAAGATGGAGAGAAATGGGTGGGAAGAGAGATGGGGAGATGGAGCTAGAGAAGTGAAAGGTTGGGGAGAGACAACACTAGATGAGAGGTAGAGAGAGATGGAAGGATGGATGGAGGGGAGATAAAGCAGTGGAAGGAGGGAGGAAAAGGGAGAGAGATGGAAGAAGGGATAGAGAGAGATATATGGGAGAGAGAAAAGGGGGAGAAGAGAGGGGGAGATGGAGCTAGAGAGATGGAAGGCTAGAGAGAGAGCATTGGATGGAAGGATACAGAGGAAGAGATGGAAGAGGGGAGAGAAAAGTGTAAAGAGAGTGAGAGAGGGAGAGATGAAGGGAGGAAGAAAAATGGGAGAGAGATGGGAGAAGAGAAGGAAAGATGGAGCAAGGGAGATGGAAGGCGAGAGTGAGACAGCACTAAATGGATGGAGGGAGGGAGGGAGGGAAAGAGAAAAATTAGAAGGAAGGAGGGAAGGAAAGGGGGGAGAGAGAAAGATGAGAGAGGGGGGAGAAGGAAAGATGGAGCTATAGAGATGGAAGGCTAGGGAGAGAGGGAACACTAGATGGAAGGAGAGAGATGGAAGTAGGGAGAGGGAGTGAGATAAGTGGAAGGAGGGAGGGCAAGCAAGGGAGAGAGAAAGATGGAAGAAGAGGAGAGAAAAAGATGAGGGAGAGATGGAGCTGGAGAAATTGAAGCTAGAGAGAGTGACAGCACTAGATGGAAGGAGGGAGAGACAGAAATGGAAAAGAGGGGGAGGAGAGAAGTGAAGGAGAGAGGGAGAAAAGAGGAAAGAGGGGGAGAGAGAAAGATGGAGAGGCGGGAGGGGAGATGGAGCTAGAGAGATGGGAGTCTAGAGAGAGGCAGCACTAGATGGAAGGAGTGGGAGAGAGATGGAAAGGGGGGGGAGATAAAAGTGAAGGAGAGGAAAAATGAAAGAGGGAGAGAGAGAAATAAGAAGGGAGGGAGGGAGAGAGATATGGGAGAGAGAACGGTGTGAGAAGAAAGAGGGATTTGGAGCTAGAGAGATGGAAGACTAGAGAGAGACAGCACTAGATGGAAGGAGTGTAGGATGGAGATGGAAGAAGGGAGGAAGAGAGAAAAATGGGGAGAGAGCAAAATGGGGAGAGGGAGAGATGGAGCTAGAGAAATGGAAAGCTGGGGAGAGAGACAGCACTAGATGGAAATAGAGAGATGAAAGGAGGGAGAGAGAGGGAGATAAGTGGAAGGAGGGAGGGCAGGAAAGAGAGAGCTGGAGAGAGAGATAGAAGAAGGGGGAGAGGGGGTAGATGGAGCTGGAGAGATGGAAGCTAGAGAGAGTGACAGCACTAGATGGAAGGAGTGAGAGAGAGATGGAAGAAGGGAGGAAGTGAGAAAGATGGGGAGAGAGAGGTGGGAGGAGAGCTGGAGCTAGAGAGAGAAGCACTAGATGGAAGGAGTGAGAGAGAGAGATGGAAGGAAGAGGAGATAGAAGTGAAGGAGAGGGAAAATTGGAAGAGGGAGAGAGAGGAAATGGAAGAAGAGAGAGAGAGAGATGTGGGAGAGAGAAAGGTGGGAGAAGAGAGGGGAAGTTGGAGCTAGAGAGATGGAAGACTAGAGAGAGAGGGAACACTAGATGGAAGGAGTGTGAGAGGGAGAAAGAAAGATGGAGAGAAAGATGGAGAGAGCGAAATGGGGAGAGGGAGAGATGGAGCTAGAGAGATGGAAAGCTAGGGAGAGAGGGAGCACTAGATGGAAGGAGAGAGATGGAAGGAGGGAGAGGGAGGGAGATAAGTGGAAGGAGGGGGACAGGAAAAAAAGAAATGGAGAGAGAAATGGAAGAAGAGGAGAGAGAAAGATGGGGAGATGGAGCTGGAGAGATGGAAGAGTGACAGCACTAGATGGAAAGAGGGGGGAAGAGAAAAAGATAGGGGAGAGAAAGAAATGGGGAGAGTGAGAGATAGACCTAGAAAGATGGAAGACTAGAGAGAGAGACAGCACTAGATGGAAGGAGTGAGTGAGTGAGAGAAAGAGATGGAAGAAGGGAGGAAGAGAGAAAGATGGTGAGAGAGTGAAATGCGAAATGCGGCGAGGGAGAGCTGGAGCTAGAGAGAAGAGAGGCTAGAGAGAGAGCAGTAGATGGAGGAAGGGAAAGGGAGAGATGGAAGGAGGGAGGAAGAGAGAAAGATGGAGGAGAGCGAAATGGGGAAAGGGAGAGATGGAGCTAGAGAGATGGAAGAATAGAGAGAGAGAGAGTGAGTACTAGATGGAAGGAGTGTGTGAGAGAGAGAGAGATGGAAGAAAAGAGGAAAAGAGAAAGATGGGGAGAGATCTAAATGAGGAGAGGGAGAGATTGAGCTAGAGAGATGGGAGGCTAGAGAGAGCAGTAGATAGAGGGAAGAAAAGGGAGAGAGGGGGAGAGAGATGGAAGGAGAGAGGAAGAGAGGAAGATGGGAGAGAGCGAAATGGGGAGAGGGAGAGCTGGAGCTAGAGAGATGGAAGACTAGAGAGAGAGAGAGAGAGCAGTAGATGGAGGGAGGGAAAGGGAGAGAGGGAGAGAGAGAGATGGAAGGAAGGAAGGAGGAAGAGAGAAAGATGGGGAGAGCGAAATGGGGAGAGGGAGAGATGGGGCTAGAGAGATGAAAGACTAGAGAGGGAGAGTTGTAGATGGAAGGAGTGTGTGTGAGAGAAAAGAGGAAGAAGGGAGGAAGAGAGAAAGATGGGGAGAGAGCAAAATGAGGAGAGGGAGAGATCGAGCTAGAGAGATGGGAGGCTAGAGAGAGCAGTAGATGAGGGGAGGGAAAGGGAGAGAGGGAGAGAGCGATGGAAGGAGGAAGGAAGAGAGAAAGATGGGGGAGAGCGATATGGGGAGAGGGAGAGATGGAGCTAGAGAGATGGGAGGCTAGAGGGGGAGCGGTAGATGGAAGGAGTGTGAGAGAGAAAGAGATGGAAGAAGGGAGAAAGAGAGAAAGATGGGGAGAGCAAAATGGGGAGAGGGAGAGATGGAGCTAGAGAGATGGGAGGCTAGAGAGAGAGCTGTAGATGGAAGGAGTGTGTGTGTGTGGGGGGGGGAGAAGCGAGGAAAAGAGAAAGATGGGGAGAGCGAAATGGGGAGAGGGAGAGCAAGAGCTAGAGATATGGGAGGCTAGAGAGAGGGAGAGCAGTAGATGTAGGGAGGGAAAGGGAGAGAGGGAAAGAGAGAGATGGAAGGAGGCAGGGAGGAAGAGAGAAAAATGGGGAGAGGGAGAGATGGAGCTAGAGAGATGGAAGACTAGAGAGAGAGAGAGCAGTAGATGGAGGGAGGGAAAGGGAGAGAGGGAGATGGAAGAGGGAAGAAGAGAGCTAGTGATGGAGGGATAGAGAGAGAGAGAATCCTGCAAACAAGCGCTGCCTGTCCCCATCCCACTCCCTCTCAGGGCATCTGGGGCTTCTCCCTGCCTTCGTCTCTCTCTCTCGGGATGCCCCAGAGCCCACAAACACAGACGTGGGTAGGCGACGAGAGGCGCGCTTTGGCATGCTAATGAAGCCAGGAGCGCGTCGGTGTCTCCATTTCATCTCCATCCATGGAAGCGACAGCAGCAGCAGCAGCGACAACAACCTCGGCGTCTTCCAAGCCTTGAGCCACGAAGCTGCCTGGCCCAATCGATGCCTTGGAGCGCTGCTTTGGCATCTCTCTGGATCGTGTCCTTGGCCCAAAGAGGTCGCGGAGTTGTGCTGCGGGGGCTTGGGGCTGGGAGAACTGCATGAAGATGCAGAAAATCCCCTTGGCACCTTTCCACATCCCTGGCAGCAACAATACCATACAGGCAGCCCTGTGGATCCACAGATTCTGCACCCAGGGATTCTACCATAGAATCATAGAGTTGAAAGTGACCTTATGGGCCATCCAGTCCAACCCCCTGCCAAGAAGCAGGAATATTGCATTCAAATCACCCCTGACAGATGGCCATCCAGCCTCTGTTTCAAAGCTTCCAAAGAAGGAGCCTCCACCACACTCCGGGGCAGAGAGTTCCACTGCTGAACGGCTCTCACAGTCAGGAAGTTCTTCCTCATGTTCAGGTGGAATCTCCTCTCTTGGAGTTTGAAGCCATTGTTCCGCGTCCTAGTCTCGAGGGAAGCAGAAAACAAGCTTGCTCCCTCCTCCCTGTGGCTTCCTCTCACATATTTATACATGGCTATCATATCTCCTCTCAGCCTACTCTTCTTCAGGCTAAATATGCCCAGCTCCTTAAGCCACTCCTCATAGGACTTGTTCTACAGGTGGCATGAAAACAGTCAATACACAATACACAATTTTTTTGTTTTGAACAGGCATTTAATTAAGCAGTGCAACCAACTAATTGATCTTGGAACTTGGAATAATGGATGAGGAGATTGGATTATGACTTTACTGATGAGACATGATGGATTAGTTATATAGATGTATAGATGTTATATTGATGTAGTGTTGTATTGTTATATCGATGTAGTTGCTTTAGTTACTGTTTTAAATGCTAGTGTTGTGCACCTTGTATATTGTCCTGGCTGTAAACTGCACTGAGTCGCCTACGGGCTGAGAGAGTGCGGTATACAAGTAAAGTAAATAAATAATAAATAAATAAATACACACAGGGGCGGCTCACCCCATTACGCAGGGTACGCATTTGCAGTATAGTTGATTTTGCCCAGGGACACTCTTGAGGGGCCCTGCTCTCGTCTGGAGGGGCCCTGCTCTCGATCCCACCGGCCTCTCAGGTGCATCTGGTGGGGACGAGGGACAGGGCCTTCTCGGTCGTGGCCCCTCGACTCTGGAACTCTCTCCCACTGGAGATCAGAACTGCCCCCTCCATTCTGTCATTCAGAAAATGGGTGAAAACCTGGCTATGGGGTTTGGCTTTTGACGAGTGAATCAATATTTCTGTGATTGGATAGATGACGATGAATGATGGACAACAAATTCACTATGACGACTGACCATTGTTATTATGTGATTGCATTTTGCTGTTATAACGTTTTAATTGAATATGTTATATGATGTTTTTAATGATTGTTTTGTGATTTTATTGTTGGAAACCGGCCCGAGTCCCCCGATAGAGGGGAGAAGACCGGTATACAAAATTGCTAAATAAATAAATAAATAAATAAGAAATTGGGGAAAAATAGACCTTGACATATGCGAGTTGTAGTTACTGTATGTATAGCTGCACCGAGATTGTGGCGCAGCTGGCTGAGTGTCAGCTGCATTAAGATCACTCTGTCCAAAAGGTCATGAGTTCGAAGCCAGCCCGGGTTGGAGTGGGTTTCCAACCAATTGTGTAGCCTGTTGTTGACCTTTGCAACCCGAAAGACAGTTGCATCTGTCAAGTAGGAAAATTAGGTACCATCTTAAAGTGTGCGGAGGCTAAATTAACTGATTTATGAGGCCATAAAGAAGACTCCAGCAAAGCATTCCAGCGGGGAAGCATGTGGGGAATGCGGAAGTGCTTCATCAGCGTCACAGATGGATGATGAAAGTGACAGCTCCCCTAGTGGCCAGAGAAAGTTAAATAGCCTCTGTGTATGTCTGTATATGTTTGTATGTCAAAAATTGGCATTGAATGTTTGCCATATATGTGTACACTGTAATCCACCCTAAGTCCCCTGCGGGGTGAGAAGGGCGGAATATAAAAGCTGTAAATAAATAAATAAATAAATAGTTCACCTATAATCAAAGAGCATTCTGAACTCCACCAATGATGGAATTGAACCAAATATGGCACACAGAACTCCCACAACGAACAGAAAATATATATCAGTGATTGGTTGCGGGGAGGTGCCAAAATACTGTTTGCTTACCGTTGAAAATTACCTAGGGCTACCTCTGAATACACACACACACACATATACAGACAGACAAAAAAAATCGATCAAAGCAAATCTTGATTTTGCCTTTGGATATAACAGACATTGCTTTACTACTTCAACGAAACTGGAAACAAGCTTGTTTATTTATTTCATGTTTACTTATCTGGAAAAATCACAGAGCCAGCATAAGTAAGTGCTGTTTGTCCAGGGCCTGAGGATATTTACCTACTGAAGGTGATCCTGGGAACATACTGACTGAAAGGTCTGATGAGATGGAATCTGAAAGAGTAACTTGTCCAATGCCAACACAGAATATTATCCAGAATTTCATGTGTATATTCAATACACTTGATTACGGCAGAATTTTGTACATTAGGGTGTGAGAGAAATTAAATCTGGGAAATGGTGATATTAGCAAGTCAATTGAGAGCCACTGTGGTGTACTTGGACTGAGTAATCTACAACTCTGGAGGCTGCTGAGTATGCATGCCCAGTGTGGAACACATCTCACCATGCTAAAACAGTGGAAGTGGCTCTTAGTGAAACATGCCGCATTATCACAGGGTGTCTGCACCCCACACCACTGGAGAAATTACACTGTTTAGCCAGTATTACACCATCTGACATCTGTTGGGAAGTAGCAACCAATAGTGAAAGGACCAAGGCAGTGACATCTTCAGCCCATCCTCTGTTTGGGTATCAGCCAGCATGTCAACGACTTAAATCAAGAAATAGTTTTCTAAGGTTTACAGAGACACTTGCTGGAACACCTCAGCAAGCGAGAGTCCAAAAGTGGCAGAACCTCAATCAATGGCTGATATCCAATGAGAGACTCCCCCCTGGGCACACAGAAAACTGGGCAACTTGGAAGACGCTGAACATACTGCACTGTGGCACCATGAGATGCAGAGCCAACCTTAAGAAATGGGGCCACAAAGTGGAGTCCACGACATGTGAGTGTGGAGAAGAGCAAACTACAGACCACCTGCTGCAATGCAACCTGAGCCCTGCCACATGCACAATGGAAGACCTTCTTGCAGCAACACCAGAGGCACTCCAAGTGGCCAGCTACTGGTCAAAGGACATTTAATCAACTACCAAACTTGCAAACGCTGTGTTTTGTTTGTTTGTTTGTTTTAATGCAATACAACTATTTTAGTTCACTCCTGACATGATAAATAAATAACTCTGAAGGCCAGGGTTCAAACTCCCACTTGACATGGAAACACAGTGGGTGACCTTAGGCAAGTCACATTCTCTCAGAGGAGGGCTAACCTCCTCTGAACAAATCTTGCCAAGAAAATCCTTTGATAGGGTAACCTTAAGGCACTTGAAGTTAGAAACAACTTAGAGGCATACAACAAAAACAAAATAAGCCATTCACAAATCTTTTATTGATAAGACAAATGTCTTAGCGCTAATTAATACAGAAAACGGAATCCTATTGTCCAAACAAAACAGACCCATTAAATCAATTGTTGGTTGTTGAATATTAACATTTACATAAATTCTATGAATCAATGGACCTACTCTACTTGAGACTCCCAATAGGATTCAGACTGTACTATAACAATAAATTGTTTTGATTCAATCGTCTACAAGTAGATTGACGTTTCCAAATGAAATTAATTTTTTTTACTTCATTGTTTATCACTGTTTATCCAGCAATCCTATCTAACTTTTTTTTTCATGTCAGGAACGACTTGAGAAACTGTAAGTTGCTTCTGATGTGAGAGAATTAGACAACTGCAAAAACATTGCCCAGGGGATGACTGGATGTCTTACCATCCTGTGAGAAGCTTCTCTCATGTCCTCGGATGGGAAGCTGGAGCTGACAGATGGGAGCTCACTATGCTCCCTGGATTTGAACTGCTGACCTTTTGGTCAGCAGTTCAGCCAGGAGAAGGGTTTAACCCATTGCACGACCAGGGGCTCCATATAAGGTACCACAATTTCTGGATAAAATCTTATGAATCTGATGGAATTCATCATAGTCTGTGAAAGCTGTCATTACATAAGCTATTACTAGGCCTTTTCTTTTTGCTGTACCAGACTAACATTACAATTTCAGTTAGAAACTGTAGTCACAAATAATGTAGAAACAGACCCCCTCCCCATCCCATGCAATGACTAGCTAGGTTGGAAATAGTGATTCCATGTACATGCAGATTGTACCAAATTAAGCAACAATATTTTTGCTTCCAAAAATTGTTCCACTGTTCCCACTGAAATTTATTTTTAGAAGCACAAAAAAGCAGTGTATTTCCTCATGCAATTTATTCCGGCTCCAGTCTGTCAAATGCGATCAAGCCAATGACATCAGTTTTTTAATAAATTGCTTGTTAAGATCCCCGGGTATCTTTTTTCTTTAGTCATTGACAAAGTATATTTAAACATGAGTTGACTTAAAATAAATCCCTGCAAGATGAGAGTCATAATCAGCAAGGGACCATTTGGTTGAAATAAATGACTGGCCCACCAAAGCCTGGCATTCTGAGAAGAGTTTGAATAAAATGAGATAAAAACATGAAAGTCAAATGAATGCCAGCCCAGAAAACGTTACTACAGATTTCTTTTCAAAAACAATGTTTATATAAGTTTCAAATGGTATTGTGAGATATCAAAAGGCTATTCTATTTTTACCAAGGTCACAAATTCAGAAGAAAATAAGGATGTCAATGTTTAGTGTTATGGATAAGAAATCTGCTTCAGTACACTATATTATTTGTGATGTTGTTCCTGTTCTTATTATCAGGGGAGTTCAGGGCAGTGTACAAATTTTAAAAAGTTTTTGTTGAAGAGTCCTTGTGACCTCAAGGACCAACCCTGTCAGCCATGGCCACCCCCAGCTCCTTCAAAGTCAAGCCAGTCACTTGAAGGATACCATCCATCCATCTTGCCCTTGGTCGACCCCTCTTCTTTTTTCCTTCCATTTCCCCCAGCATCACTAACTTTTCCAAGCTTTCCTGTCTTCTCATGATGTGGCCAAAGTACTTCATCTTTGTCTCTAGTATCCTTCCCTCCAATGAGCAGTCAGGCTTTATTTCCTGGAGTATGGACTGGTTGGATCTTCTTACAGTTCAAAGCACTCTCTGAATTTTCCTCCAGCACCACAGTTCAAAAGCGTCTATCTTCCTTCACTCAGTCTTCCTTATGGTCCAGCTCTCACATCAATAGGTTATTACAGGGAGTATCATTGCTTTAACTATGCGGATATTCTTTGCCAGTGTGATATCTCTACTCTTCACAATTTTATCGAGATTGGTCATTGCTGTCCTCCCAAGAAGTGAATGTCTTTTGATTTCCTTGCTGCAGTCTGCGTCTGCAGTAGTCTTTCCACCTAGAAATACAAAATCTGTCACTGCCTCAAAGTTTTCTCCCTCTATTTGGCAGTTGTCAATCATTCTTGTTACCATAATCTTAGTTTTTAAAAAAATGTTTAACTGCAACCCAGCTTTTGCACTTTCTTCTTTCACCTTGGTTAGAAGGCTCTTCACTCCTCCTCACTTTCAGCCATCAAAGTGGTATCATCTGCATATCTAAGGTTGTTAATATCTCTTCCAGCAATTTTAATTCCAGCCTTGGATTCATCACACCCCGCACAATGCATGATGTGTTCTGCATACAAGTTGAATTGGTCAAATGAGAGTATACAGCCAGTGTTCAATAGTTCCAATCTAAAAAAATATGCAGCTTGAACAATATAGAATATATTAAACATGACAAAGGGTTAATACAGAATTTGATTGGAATTTCCCCAAATTGGCAAACTTTTTCTATTGGAGAAAAGAGAGCTTGAAGTTTCAAGTTTTAAAGGTGGCAGATTTATTAAAAAAAAAACAAACACATTTATAGTCAGCAATTTCATGCAAATAATGATAACTGGTAAATTCTGTTAGGGCTGTACAAATAATTCAGCTGAATCTAGAGATTCACATGATATCTTTTTCATCCCATTCTATTTCCTGGAAACTCCTGGCATTTTCAAGGACTTTTCATGTCCTCTCCCTAGGACACTTTAAATTCACTCAGTATTTCCCCAGATGAAATGTAGTAACTATCTACTTTGTAGACTGCTTGTATTATTTTTACTTACTTAGGTGATACTTCGTAGTCTGAGGATGATGGTCCTCCAAGTGTAGTATCTTGGCAGTGGGTCTGTAGGTGACTGTGGAGCCCTATTCTTGATCTGCATCTTCTCCCACAGTGAGGGCATTGGTTTCCAGATGGAAGGCGGTCCCAGTCGGAGTTGGCTTGATGCCCTCCATTTGTGCCTCTTCAAATTCTGCAGCACTACTGGTTACAGCTGACCTCCAACTGGAGTGCTCAAGGGCCACGGCTTCCCGGTTCTCAGTGTCTATGCCAGAGTTTTTAAGGTTGGCTTTGAGCCCATATTTAAATCTCTTTTCCTGTCCTCCAACATTCCGTTTTCTGTTCTTGAGTTCGGAGTAGAACAACTGCTTTGGGAGACGGTGGTCGGGCATTCGGACAACATGGCCAGTTCAGCGGAGTTGATGGCGGAGGACCATCGCTTTGATGCTGGTGGTCTTTGCTTCTTCCAGTTTGCCGATGTTTGTCTTCTTGTCTTCCCAAGAGATTTGCAGGATTTTTCAGAGGCAGCACTGATGGAATCGTTCCAGGAGTTGCATGTGACGTCTATAGATTGTCCACATCTCACAGGCGTATAGCAGGGTTGGGAGGACAATAGTTTTATATTATTAGCTTAGATGGCTGTGCCTATCAGACATAGCTCTTGTTTGCAGAAAATAGATTCAACAGAAAGAGGAATGTTTGCACCAAAATAAAAATGATCCCAGTATCTAGTGTAATATTGCTAAAGCACTTCAGCACTTTGACTAGAACCCCCGTATGATAATAAAAAAGATTCAGTGGAAATGGGTGAAAAGCAATTTCTGAAATGCTGCATGAGTACAGATGTGGCATATGATGAATAGAAGTGAGAACACAAGACGAAGGAGGGAGAAAAACCTGGAATATTTTAAGAAAAAGTTTGGTTGCACAGCTGGGCATATGTAACTGAAAGCAAAAGAATAATAACTGGAAACTAACTTCCTTCCTTCCTTCCTTCCTTCCTTCCTTCCTTCCTTCCTTCCTTCCTGGATGAGTCCTGAATCAGCATGATTTGTACTGATTCATATCAATATGTTCAGCACCTTGGACAGCTTCTATAAATGTTCCTGTAAAACCTGAAGTGACTTCTATAAAATTCAGCATAGATTCACCATCCTAAATCAATGGAGCCATCACAGATTCTGAGCATACTTTTTTTTGGTCCCTGTCCTACCATCAAAAGGTTTCAAATGGATCTGTGCCAAGTATCATTGTTCAAATGCGATATTAACACGTATCTGCATGTGTATCTAGAGTTCTTAGTTTAGCTTAGTTTATTTCAGATAGCAATAATATTGTATTTTAATCTGTAATGTGCTTTATTATGGTTTAATTGCTTTATTATGTTTTAATTGTTATTATTGACTATTGTTATTATTAAAGAGGAGTTTAAATAAATAAATAACACCAGAACTACTTTGAAATATTGACAAAAGATTTCAATGACTGTATATCTCTGTTTGTTTTTCTTATGATTGTATTCACAGAATGGAAAACTGAATTGGCACTATAGCCATTTCTATCACAAGAGAAAGTAATGAATAATGCCCTTAAGACTTTATGGCATGAACCCACTATTATTTATTTATTTATTTATTTATGACATTTATATGCCGCCCTTCTCACCGCGAAGGGGATTCAGAGTGGCTTACAAGATATGCATACATACAATATATTATATTATTAGCATAGTACTATATCAGTATTATTTATTACTATATTATACAATACAATTATATTGTAATATTATTAGAATCATAGAATCATAGAGTTGGAAGAGACCTCATGGGCCATCCAGTCCAACCCCCTGCCAAGAAGCAGGAATATTGCATTCAAAGCACCCCTGACAGATGGCCATCTAGCCTCTGTTTAGAAACCTCAAAAGAACGAGCCTCCACCACACTCTGGGGCAGAGAGTTCCACTGCTGAACTGCTCTCACAGTCAGAAAGTTCTTCCTCATGTTCAGATGGAATCTCCTTTCACGACGTTTGAAGCCATTGTTCCGCGTCCTAGTCTCCAAGGCAGCGGAAAACAAGCTTGCTCCCTCCTCCCTGTGACTTCCTCTCATATATTTATACATGGCTATCATATCTCCTCTCAGCCTTCTCTTCTTCAGGCTAAACATGCCCAGCTCCTTAAGCTGCTCCTCATAGGGCTTGTTATCCAGAACCTTGATCGTTTTAGTCATCCTCCTCTGGACACATTCCAGCTTGTCAATATCTCTCTTCAATTGCGGTGCCCAGAATTGGACACAATATTCCAGGTGTGGTCTATAGAGGGGTATAGAAGAATAGAGGGGTAGCATTGTTTTTAGTGCAGAATAGAGGGGTAGCATTACTTCCCTAGATCTAGACACTATGCTCCTATTGATGCAGGCCAAAATCCCATTGGCTTTTTTTGCCGCTGCATCACATTGTTGACTTATGTTTAACTTGTTGTCCATGAGGACCCCAAGATCTTTTTCACATGTACTGCTCTTGAGCCACGCGTCCCCCATTCTGTATCTTTGCATTTCGTTTTTCCTGCCAAAGTGGAGTATCTTGCATTTGTCACTGTTGAACTTCATTTTGTTAGTTTTGGCTCATCTCTCTAGTCTGTCAAGATCATTTTGAATCCTGCTCCTATCCTCTGGAGTATTGGCTATCCCTCTCAATCACATACTGGAGTGATCATTTGCAATATCACACATCTTTTCAATCATGCAATGACACTATTTCGATGATTTTTACTTTAGAGAATTTTGCAATTCCAGCATTGGAAAAAAAAGGCAAAAATAACTGTAAAGTATAAAATAAAGGGGAAACAGCCAGTGAGGGAATAGCAAAGGGGAGAGAAGAGGGGGGAGTGGTGAAAGAATCACAACCTTTATCACTTTACCTTTGGCATACTGCCAGTACAGAAACAGAAGTGATTATTATTATTATTATTATTAACTTTATTTGTACCCCGCTAGCATCTCCCGAAGGACTCGATGCGGCTTACAATGGCCAAGGCCTCAATAAAACAACAATACAACAATACACATAAACCATAAAGCAAATCAAAACATTACACAATAACAATAAACACTAAAAACAATACACTGTAGCACAATAAAACTAAGTCCGGGCCCAGTGTAGATGGGTACAGATTAAAAGTATGACAGTTGAAATATAAGGATTTTTGGGTAAGTGCAATGTGCGGACAATCTTAAGTCTCTAGTAAAGTGCTTTTGGGACATGTTGCTGGGGTTTCCTATTCTGGAAAGGCACACCGGAATAGCCAAGTCTTCAAGCTCTTCCTAAAGACTGCCAACGTAGGGGCCTGTCTGATGTCCTTGGGGAGGGCGTTCCAGAGTCAGGGGGCTACCACAGAGAAGGCCCTGTCCCTCGTCCCCACCAACCGTGCTTGCGATGCAGGTGGAATTGTGAGCAGGGAAAGGCACACCGGAATAGCCAAGTCTTCAAGCTCTTCCTAAAGACTGCCAACGTAGGGGCCTGTCTGATGTCCTTGGGGAGAGCGTTCCAGAGTCAGGGGGCTACCACAGAGAAGGCCCTGTCCCTCGTCCCCACAAACCGCGCTTGCGATGCAGGTGGAATCGTGAGCAGGGCCTCTCCAGATGAACAAAGGAAGCGTGTGGGTTCATATACGGAGATGCGATCACGCAGGTAGGCAGGTCCCAAACTGTTTAGGGCTTTGTATGTGAATCAGTGCACCAAAGTAACTGTCAGGAACATTGCTGGATTGAAGGCGATTGATGGGTTTCACCTATTGATAGCATGGTGTGGGATAACAGAGAAGGTAGGCCAGCAACAAGATCGACACAATGTTGTGTGAGAAGGGCCATTATCAAAAGTGACTGTCCAGCAGCAGTGCTGGTTTGTCTGCCTTTTGTAATAAAGCCCTTACACTTTGACACTTGTAAATCAGTATTTCATTTCACTTTCTCTTGCCGTCCCACTGAAATGGCATAATTCTTAGACTTCTCAATCCCATATTTACACTATGTTCATTAAAATAACAGATCATGTTTCTTTTCCACGATTGGCTGTGACATTTAGTTTAATACATCATAGCTGCCAAAGCTAGCTTGGCATTAAAAATATCTTTTATGCCTTCACTCTGAGGTCAAGCACAATGAAACCATTTGAGAACTACTTCTGGATCTTGAATGTGATACTCATGGGGGAATATAGTAATTTTGCTAACAGCAGCCTTAAAAATGCTTCTGTAGTTGGTTGCAAACCAAAGGAAATATAATTCTTTGACCTTTTCTCCTTCTTTGAACACTCATCCTGGATATAAATATCTCCATAATATATAGATGTGTGTTCACTTCTAAAAAATCTTAATTAAATTTTCTGGTATGGAATTCATACAAATCAACAAAGGGAATCCTATTTTCTCTTTCCCAAAGCTAGATAAACTAGTCATCCTGCAAATTTACCTTCCTAGCTGCAATTTCTCTACAGATTGGGTAAACACTAACAGACATTCTCTTATAGAGGTTGGTAAAAGATTTCATAAATTCATCTTAAAGTGCTGACACTACCATCTAAGATGGAAAATGTACCATGCATCCCCCAGACTTCCTAATCAAAAAAAGCAGAATATGTTTGAAGCTCAGTGTTTTAAATGTCAGGAGATGGAGAGAAAACAAAAATCTGCATGTGTTTGTCAAGAGGCAAGATACTTCTTTTTGAGAATAAGAAAATGTTACTTCTGGTTGCTGCTTTTAGTCTGCTTTAAAATTTAAGCTTTATAAAAAGAAGGCAATTTTAGAAATCTTACTGCCCAGAGATTGTAGTTTATTTGGTAGTGCAGAAAGATGGTTAAAATGAAGAAATATTTATGTAAATATGCTTGAGATTTAGCAATAACGTGCTGCCTAAAATATTCTAGGAGCTGAAATCCAAAAAGATGTTTTTCCAGCCCTGAAACGATCAATAAGAAAGACTTTCATGGCTAGAATCACTTGGTTGCTGTGAGTTTTCCAGGTCATGTTCTAGAAGCATTATCTCCTGACATTTTGCCCACATCTATGACACACATCCTCAGAGGTTGTAAGATCTCTTGGAAACTAGGCATTCATACTTGCCCCAAGCAGACAAGAGTTCTTTCTTCCACCCTGGACATCCCACAGATGCCTAGTTCCCAACAGACTTCACAACCTCTGAAGATGCCTGCCATAGATGTAGGCAAAATGTCAGGAGAGAATGCTTTTGCAACATGGCCATATAGCCCAGAAAACTCTCAGCAACTTAAGAAAGACAAATCTTGCTGGATCAAAAAGTGATTAATCTATTCCACCGTCATATTTCCAGGAGTTACTATACTGATGTTTTCAAGACGTCCATAATATGGGGATGAAGAGTCATGCAGTTAAGATGATTTGAGATTCTGGATTTAATAGTCTGAGAAGATGGATCACAATAATTATTTATTCTTATAGTCACAGGACTGTGGCCTTGCTAAATGGAGGAGAAAGCATTCCCATTATTCAAATGCTGGTTTGTGCCATGTCTAATATTACCACCAATATAATCATTAAAGCAGCTATAAGATCGATAGATAGAGAATATGTCATACTATAGGATAGCAGCTTCTAGATTTCAAAGTTTTTTAAAACAACAACTTTAAAGTACCTATGTACTTTAGGTACAGGCCTGCAGAATAGAAGGCTGAGAGGAGACATGATAGCCATATATAAATATGTGAGGGGAAGTCATAGGGAGGAGGGAGCAAGCTTGTTTTCTGCTTCCCTGGAGACTAGGATGCAATGGAACAATGGCTTCAAACTACAGGAAAGGAGATTCCACCTGAACATTAGGAAGAACTTCCTGTGAAAGCTGTTCAGCAGTGGAACTCTCTGCTCTGAAGTGTGGTGGAGGCTTCTTTTTTGGAGGCTTTTAAACGGAGGCTGGATGGCCATCTTTGGGGGGCTTTAAGTGCGATTTGCCTGCTTCTAGGCAGGGGGGTTGGACTGGATGGCCCTCGAGGTCTCTTCCAACTCTATGATTCTAGTGAGTGGAATGAGAAAAAAATTATGTTGTGAATGCAGCATATTTTGAACCTTTTTAGCCTACTTTTATGATATTATTTTAAGAACAACTAGGATTGGAGCTATGGAAAAATTTCTTTAGCCTTGGCACTAGAGCTAAACATAAACGATCAGGTAGAACAGATCCTTTAGGATCACTTTTATCCCAAGGAGAATTAGATCTGGCATCTTGATGCTCCAGGTTGAAGGCTATTATAGTGGTGAGTGATGCTGCTGGGTGATAGATCTAGGAACTCATTTGCTATCATCAGTGAAAGCTCTGGAAGTGATTTTCATGCACAAGCTTTTCTGCAGAAATGTGAGCCTCTTTCATAATGCCAACCAGTCTCTTAGAAGATGATGAGGGAGGGAAATCCTTGGTAGATTTCTTCTTTCCCGCACTGGGAAGATCAAACACACAAAGTCACTGGCAGATGATATTCTGTTTCTTAGAAGTAGAGGTTGATTGCTCTGAGTCTGCTTTTTTACACAGCTATTAATCCTCCTCTGCAAAAAACCTTACAGGGGCCATAATTTAAAAGTCTAACTCACTAGAAATGCCATGTTTTCATCCAAAGCCTATTCAAACCTTTTCCCTTAGCCATCTGATTTAATTCCATCAACTGTCATGTAACTAACTACTCTACTAGAGGGATGTCTTAAAGGTAGGACACTGGGCAGAAATCCGGGCCCCCATTTGGCAGAATGGAGAGGAAAGTCCCCCCTCATTCAGCATTTTTTATAATTGATGCAATGAGCATTTAAACAAAGGAATGCTTATCAAATTATTGAAATAATGAACTTTGAGGTAGACAATGAAGATATTGAAATGGTTCATGCTTCTCCATACCTCAGCTAAATCAACAATCAGAATGGAGACTGCAGTCAAGAAAATGGAATTTATTTATTTACAGTAATTATATTCTGCCCTTCTCACCCCGCAGGGGACTCAGGGCAGATTACAATGTACATATACATGGCAAACATTCAATGCCATAGACAAGCAACATATATAGACAGACACACAGAGGCTATTTAACATTCCGGCTTTTCATGAGGGTATTCTGGCTAACAGGGGAGCTGTTGCTTCATCATCCATTTGTGACACTGATGAAGTACTTCCTCATTCTTTGCATGCTTGCTGGAGATTTTTATGGCCTCGTAAATTACTTAAATTAGCCTCCCCGCATAAGCGGTACCTAAATTTCCTACTTGACAGATGAAACTGTCTTTCGGGCTGCAAAGGTTGACAGCAAGCTACACAAATTGGTCGGAAGCTCATTCCGACCCGGGCTGGCTTTGAACTCATGAGCTTTCAGTCAGTAGTGATCTTAATGCAACTGACTCCCAGCCAGCTGTGCCAAAGTCCCAGTGCAGAAGATGAGGGCATGGAAGGGCAACTGGGAAGGAATTAACTAAGATCTTGAAGTGAATACTGAAGTTAGCATTGTCCAGACCATCATATTCCCACTTCTATGTTTGGTTATAAATGCTAAACAGTAAAGAAAACCGACAGAAAGAAAATGAACTCATTTGAAAAAAATTGCTGTAGAAGTGTTCAATGGTCACAGTACACTGCTAAAAAGACAAATCAATGGGTCCTAGAGCAAATCAAACCTGAAATCTCCTTAGAAACCAAGATGACAACTAATCTGGAAGTGTTCACTTTGGACATACCATGAAAAGACATACATTCCTAGAGACAACAACAAGACTTGGTAATGTAGAAGGCCTAGAAAAAAACGGAAGGCCACTTCCCAAGTGAATCGACTCAAGTAAAGAGACTAGAGATGCCCTGAATCTGCATACCCAAGGACGCTGTTGATGACAGGTCGGAGGTCTCTCATTCATGATGTCACAATAAGTCAAAGTCAACTTGATGACAGTTAACAAGCCACTTTGAGTCTACTTGTAACTGCTTTGAGTCTCCTTGTGGGGAGAAAAAGTGGAGTATAAATAAACATAATAAGCATAGCAACAGCAACAACTATCTTTTTAAAAAACATGCTTTAGAACTTGAGAGGACTTCTTGGAAAACAAGCTGGTTAATTTGGCTGGAGAAAAAGACATCAGGAGATGTTTAGAAGGATTAGGAAAGGGAATAGCAAAACAAATTTTAAAATGACATTTTAAAGGTTTTTTTAAACCAGTCAGCTAGCAAGTATTACTATGGCTTTACTTATTGATAAGGAAACATTTTTTTCAAACAGTTAAATACAGCCGCCCTGAAGATGCATTGTTTAATCAGTTTAATGTAAGAAGAACAATGTTAAACTGATTTGTTAAACCAAATGTGTAACATGCATGAAACCTTCAGTCTTTTATAAAGACAAAATTAGAGAGATAATTTTTCAGTCACAGGCTTCCACAGCAGTGAGGTGATAAATCCATACCAGGCTTAAGATATATGAAAGTTAATAAAACTATTTTGAAGTTCCGATTTAACCTTGGATGGGTTCTTTAAAGTTCAGACTATAAACCAGAACAGATTCCCAACACCAGAAATTTCACACTGGCTTCCAATCTTGGTTGGATGAAGTTCCTGCATAGTTACTCTGCACCATTCTTTTTGATTAAATATGGCCCTAGTTAAATCCATTTCTCTAAAGATTTGCAAAGAGAAAATATATGCAGCCATCACAGTTCTAGGTTGCTACAGTTGTCTGTTCAGCTTTGTCTCTTCAGATTTAATGGGCAAAATTTATGATGGCATCTAGGAATTATTATTTTTCCATAACATGATAGATCATGCTGTTTTCTGGTTTCTGATTTCACTGAAGTGGTAAAGCTCTCAGCATATCTTATCCATATTTTAGAGCAGTATTAATCTGCATTATGTTGACTGCTTACGATTTTGTTTGTCTGGATGATGAGGCAGGAGCAAAATATTAAAATATATGTACATAATGATGGACATTTCCTTCAGTTCTGATTCAACAAATAGGCAGAAAGCACAGATGTCACTGAAACACAATATAAAACAAAACAATCCCTATCCAAGTAACCAAAACAAAACCCCATTGCAATGTCTTAACTGTTACAGTAAGTTGTAGCAGGATCTAAGTGTGTGTTAAAAAAAACCCTTATGATGCTAATTATTATGTGCAACTAGTAATGTAGGTCAGCCGGCATGTTTGGGCCACACCCGGTGGGGTATAACTGTATGGATTTTAGAATACAGTTTGGAGAAGCAATACACTACTCTGAGGAAGAGAAGCAATATGGTGCAATGCTGCTATGCTCTAACAGCAATGGTCTTTGCTATGGTGGAATAGCTATTTACTCAAGGTTTATGTTTTGCTCTCTCATTTGAATGAAGATGAAGAAGCATTATTTTGTGTTACTTACAAGGACTATGTAAGTTTGTTGCACTGTTTTATTTTGTATGCAACACTGCAAGTTTATGCCCTCGCTGATAAGAGTAAAGTTTTTCTGTTCCTTTTTCCTCTTGACTGTGTGTCTTTTGCATGGGACTTGGCTAAAATTAGCTTCTGTGTAACATTAACTGGAAGTAATGCAAGCATTGGAGTCTATGAGTCTCCTTCAAGAGATAAAGCGAAGTATAAATAAATATAATAATATTAATATGACTTATTTCTGATACTACAAAACATGATTTGGAAGACTGGTTGAACCGAGTTGCTATTATATCTTAAAGCTTTCTTCCCCCACTTCTCCTTAATACTTTGAATTACTATAATAAAAAAATAAAACATGAACATGTACAGACATTTCTCTAACCACACATAACATATTACAATTTCTCAATAACAAACACCAAACACATACTGTACATACAGAAAATATTAAAAGTCGATATCTTACTTTCATATTATTTGCTTATATAGTATTAAATTATTTTTCCTAACAAGAAAAAAGATACTATGTCCTACTTATAATGTAAAATACAAACAAGTAATTCCCCAAATCTGACAGTATAATCTTTTCTCCTCTCTCTCATAAGAATGTCAAAAATGGCTCCCACTCTTCCAAGAACCTATCTAGTGGCTTATTTCTTCATAAAGTGGTTACGGTAATTTATCCATTTCTGCTAGGCCAGTGCTGATGATGTAGTAATTGCCCTTTTCCCACTGAAATATTTCACTAGGACTAAGCAAATCTGGATCCTAACAGTGACCGAGGAGAGTCATGAAATCACCACTTAGCTTATGCTGTGAGCATAGCATGATGCAGTGGCCTTGATAGACTGTATTGAGATCCTTTGAGAAAGAATATACATTTAACAAATTGAATTAAACTAAATTTTAAAATGACAAGAGCAAGGTCTGCCAAGTTACAATGCAGCCACAGGACTGGTAACTACAGATTACTTTATCTGTGGCTGAAAAAATATGCCCTTTCTAGATGTTTTCTAGATCTGCTAGCATGTCTCTTTGCTATACTTAGGTCAGAAGGCCTTCATTTCAATAGGATTCACTTTTATTCAGGGTTTCACATACCCATGTGAAGTCTGGGAGCTATCCACCATGGATACAGAGGTTATACTATATACTATATTTTCCTTTTCAATGAAATCATAGTGAACTAGAATGTTGCAGTAGGACAAGGGTTCAAGTCCCCACTCAGCCATGGAAAGCCACTGGATGACCCTGGGTTTTGATGGCTGAATAGAACCAGTGAACATGTTACAATCTCTTCAGCCTCAGAATAGGGGAAAATAAACCTCCTCTCAACAAACCTTACTATGAAAACCCCATGATAGGTTTGTCTTAGGAGCACCATAAGTCAGGAATGACTTGAAGGTGCATAACAAGAAGAGCAATGAAACTATCAGCCAGTATGCCATATTATTGTCTAGCTATATTTTAGGACTCCTCTTGTTCCACTCAATATTGTCATGTTGATGCAAAATAATCAACAGCATATTGTTTCAAGCTTTGCATAACACAATTTCTAATCTATGGTAACCTTTCTTGAAAATGTTAGAGGACCTTGCATTAAACAACTGTACAGCATGGACTCTTTCATTTCTGAGTCATGGACAAATACTGCCATTTTCTTCAGAAGAAATGCCAGGAACCAAATACATTAGAATAATATTCTCATACTGAGCATACAGTTTTGGATTGCTTATGAAAAATATGATGCTGTCCACTTCCAAAATGTAGCACTGGCCCATTCAACACGAGACTATCCAAGTCTGGCTAGCAACAGCTGCTATCCCCTGTCAAAAGTTGGCAGCTTTTCCTACTGGTCTATCCTAATATTTTCACTGAAGATGCAAAGCAGTGGCAGTCTTATGTGGGAGGAAAAGCAGCACATCATTGCCACCTTCTCCCAGCAATATGTTGCCTTGTCTCCCACAGCATCTGTCCTGTTGTCTACTTCCAAGGAGCAAAGGTTTTGATTCAGCATGGGACTTACATCTTTGGAAGTGAACTTACATGTGTAGGAAATACAATGAGTTGTTTTGCAATTGTCATAGTCATCAAATAGCGGCCATAATATTACAATATAGATATTACACAATGGTGGTGAGTAGAGTGATGGATACACCACATCCTAGTGTGCATCAGAACTGCTTAAGGCTCATCGGGACTGCCCAATATACATTTGAGCACTCTTGCTGGTGCCTGGATGCCCATCTTCCCAATTTACTAACTTCCCAGTTCATTGCATTTCTCCAGTGTATCTATAGATTTGTGAAGTTATGCAAAGTTAACTAATGTAAAATCTTGGCCCATGTGCTTAGGTCTCCAGCTGAAATCAAATGTATCATGTAATTGGATCTTACAGAATGCTTTATATTCCTCCTTCTCTCTCTCTTTACCTTCTCTATACTGTAGAATTAATGCAGTTACAAACCATTTCAACTGTCATGGCTCCATTCTATACAATTTTGGAAGTTGTAGTTTGTTAAGGCACCAGTACTCTTTGGCAAAGAAAGCTAAAAACATGTAAATCTACAATTCCCATGATTCCATAGCACTGAGCCATGGCAGTTAGTTATGTCATACTTCATTAATTCAACAGTGTAGTTGCACCCCCTCCTTCTGTCTCATAGCATTAAGTATAGCAATTGTGTTGATGACAAAGCATGACTCTAATTGAATATGTGCCATTTTGGACTTTGTCTTGCTATAAACTCCTCTGGTCTGCAGTTATATTTGTGTGTGTGTGTGTGTGTGTGTGTGTGTGTGTGTTGGGGGGGGGGGTTGGAGAGTATTTATATGAAAATGGTTTGCTTTGTGGAGGAAACCTACCCAGTTGCAGAAGAACAGAAGTTAAGGAATTATGTTGAATTAAAAACCAAATGAGAATTTGAGACTTTCCATTCCTCCATTTTCCCCCCTTTTTGGTAAATTGGTAGCCAAGCCAACAGAATTTACAAGACGACAGCGATGAATAATTAGCCTGTAATGACACACACTGACTTCAATCCAACATTCCCTATACCATAAATACTCATATGTCAATACTCACACTACACAACAGCTGCACAACCCCCATACAGAAGAGCAACATTATGAATGTCAATGATTCAGTGCCATTGCACAAAATGCTATAAACAATGCTCAACCAGAATCACAATCACGACGCTTAATACACAATACACAACTTGTAAGGACAAGGCACAAAGGAAATGCTGTCTGCACAACTATTGGCAGAAAGTTTCATTTCACAATGGTGACTTTTTGGCCCTAGATACATAGTGTGATTTATATATGTCTCTAACAGAATTTTGACCCTTATTTGATTTAATCACCTAGCAATCTCCAAACAAGAATCCAGTGACATATTGTCCTAGGTCCAATGGCTTGCATAAAAAGTCTTCTAGTATTTTTCCATCTACACACAAAGGGCCCTCCCACAAAGCCATATAACCCAGAATATCAAGGTAGAAAATCCCACAATATCTGCTTTGTACTGGGTTACCTAAGTCCACACTGCCATATATTCCAGTTCAAAGTAGATAATGTGGGATTTTATTCTGCTGTGTGGAAGGGGCCAAAGAGCAGTGAATACTGAAGCAGTCATGTAATATTTTATTTTGACCTCCCTTCCCCAGTGAAATGAGAATGGGAAACCACAATACCAGTAATATGGTAGGAAGCAATACCTTCCAGCCATAGAAGGAATCCCCTCTCCTCGCTCCTTACCTGCCATTTCTTTTATACAGAGAGCCTGAAGAATAATGTATCAATCTTTGCAAACACACTAAATGCAACCCTCAGGCTCTCCATGCTTCGAAAGACTTCAGGTTTGGATTTGCTCTATCTTGATTCAGGCCTGTCTGCAAATCTCTCCAGGTTAGCCAAATTTGGTGGAATCTGTAGCATTTACATTGTACTTGATTTCAGCTATTTGTTGAAATAAGTGTTACATTTTAATGGCAGTACAGTGCCGAGAGAACTAATTTTATGAGGCATTTAATAGGTGTAATAAATCTCTGCTTTAATAAGACAGTTGGACTCAGTCTCTGTGTGAGTTTGTCTAGATGCACTTATATGAATACATAATAAACAAACAGTGCATGAGATGTGAACCACTCTTGTATATTGTTTATTATTTCTGCCCCTCCTCTAAAATTCATGACAACAGCCGTTAGTCAGAGTCCTGCACTATGTGTGCATTAAGGAGGAATAAGGATAACAGTCATTCATATTGTGGTGGCTGGTGACATCCAGGGAAAAGATGCAAAAAGCTTGATTTTGGCATTTTATACAAGGGACAATAACCACACCATTGTAAATAACAGCATTCACAGATTTTGGTATCTGAGGGGGTCCTGAAAGCAATGCTCAACCAGTATCAAGGATCCACTGTAATTAGAAATTGTTGTCAGGCACAAGTTTTTTGATATGGAAAGCCCTGTGTAATACCTTTGGGCATTAGGATGAGAACCATTCACATTGTAAAGGCTTTAAAAAATCCCAGGTCTCTAGGTGCTGTGACACAGACAAGAATTCTACAGATCTGACAGCATCTGCAATTCATTTGTATTCTCCTAACCAAACATTCCTCAAAGGCACCAGACTCTTAAGTTTAATCAAGCTCTTCTTGAAGCTCCGAAAAGAAAAGAAAGCAGTGTTTTCCTACTGTCTAATTCAGTGCTTCTCAACCTTGCGTCCCCAGATGTTTTTGGCATACAACTCCCAGAAATCCCAGCCAGTTTACCAGCTGTTAGGATTTCTGGGAATCGTAGACCAAAAAACATCTAGGGACCCCAGGTTGAGAACCACTGGTCTAACTAGTAACATTTATTTCACTATTCTGTAATCACTTATTGCACTGAAGATTACTGACCAAAAGTTTGTTCACATAGCTATGTTTTCCCTTCCTTTTTGAAGGTCAGGAGGGAGGGAGCTGATCAAATTTTGCTGGGAAGGGAGTTCCACATGTATGGGGCCATCACTGAGAAGGCCCTGTCTGTCATCCCCACCAACCACACTTGTGAAAGAGGTGTACTGAGGGCAAGGCCTCCCCAGAAGATTTTAATTTCTGAGGTGGACCATAGAAGCAGATATATTTGGATAGGTAAGCTGGGCTGGAACACATTAAAAAGTGACCTGCGATACCTCCCAATTCTTTTCTTATTGGGATGGAAAGGAATTGCAAAGGAGAATGGCTGGTGCTGAATCCTTTTATTCAACCATGTTTAACTTCTTCTTTCCTCACACCTATTTATTTACTATATTTATATACTGCTTTTCTCAGTCCGAAGGCAACTCAAGGTGGTTTACAATCAGCATAATTCAATGCCCCCAGCAACATAAAATATAGTTAAAACATTAACACATAGTATAAACCATATAAAAACAATAAAAGCAATAAAAACAATAAACACAAGTCCTCATCCCATTCTGCTCATTCCATTCTGCTCAGATTAGAGAGAAAGGAAGTTTCAGGTGGGAATTAGTAGATGAAGTGATAGATTAAGCATCCTCTCCACATTCTGATTTTTTTCCCTGTAAATGTTCTCATCAGGCTCTTCAGTCCTTTATTATTAGGAACAAGCAAATAAGAGGTCAGTGCCATAACATGCCCTTCTGTCCTGATACAGACTGAACAAGGTGCCTTTAATCTACTTCACATTAAGCTTGCTAGTTCTATGTGGAGTTGGACAGTTACCCTTTACCTTAAAACCCAAAGGAAAAGTGCTGTCTTGTCCTGCTTAAATAAATTGCACCAAGCAACACACTATAGCGATTTTGAGTCTACGATTAAGATTGACACTTGCCATGAACATACATTCATTCTGCCACCGCCTTTTACTTTTTCTTGTTCATCACCTCTTGTAAGCTGCACTGCTCCCATGTCTTTGCCCTCAATTAGCCCTGTCCGCTTTGAGAGAATATACAGAGGCAGATGGAATACTAAGCATTTTTCTCTTGCCTCTGTGTGCTAACATTTTTTTCAGGACCATTTATGCTCTGCACAGCTTATCAGGGACAGACGACTTCCTCTTATCTCTCTGTCCATTCCCCCACCAGCAGCTGGTGACTCTTCCTTGTCTTGACCTTCAACAGACGCTCTTCTTCCTCACAAGATTACAGACCAGTTCTCTAGAAGCATTGAACTTCACATTAAAACCTAGCAGGCAGCATCTCTACAGTCATTTCTTTCAACAGGGCATCGAGATTTCTGTCTTAAGTAACGAAGACCCAAAGGAACAAAGGAAGTTGTCTTATGCAAAATCAGTATTTTTTTCATTTAGTTCAGTAAATGAGAGATTCTCACAGACATGTGGTGATTAGCATGTGGTTGTGGGAACTGAATGATAGCCTGGATGAACTTTGGATATTTGTTTGTCTTTTAATATCCCAACTTTCTCCCAATATGGAACCTGAGTTAGCTCACAATTTCAGCTGAAGGAAAATAAAGTTAAAGCTGTGGATAATACAGAAGTTAAATAATCATATATTTATATATGATTATTTATAAACAAGGATGCAAATACAACATACATTTCTGTAACACACAGTTGATATTCAGATACCTGGGTAAACAACAGGTTTTTTTTCCTGTCAGTAGAAAGAGAGCCAACCTAGCCACACATAAGTAGAAATCCAAGCCTGTGAGCAACCACTGAGAAAGTTCTCTTCCTTTTCCTCATGAAGGATGACTTTGATGGGACCATAATCACATTCCCTTACATGCTGAAAGGAAGTAAACCTCTAGGATGGGTTGCTGTAGGGGTTTCAGGGCTATATGGCCATGTTCTAGAGGCATTTTCTCCTGACGTTTCGCCTGCATCTATGGCAAGCATCCTCGGAGGTAGTGAGGTCTACTACCACTCTACCTCTGAGGATGCTTGCCATAGATGCAGGTGAAACGTCAGGAGAAAATGCCTCTAGAACATGGCCATATAGCCCGGAAAAACCTACAACAACCCAGTGATTCCAGCCATGAAAGCCTTCGACAAAACCTCTAAGATGTTAGGCAAATGTTTGTTTATATGACCTGTGTCCTGACGCCTTGACTATAATTGTGGTAATTGTACCTGGAGCTATGTCAGATCCCCTGCCATTGAAGAACCAATATGGTGTAGCAGTTTAAGTATTGGACTACAACTCTGGAGAACAGGGTTTGAATTCCCGCTTGGCCATAGAAACCTACTGGGTGACATTGAGCAAGTCACACATTCTTAGCTTTAGAAAACCCCATGATAGGGCTACCATAGGTCAGAGCTAGCCTGAAACAACTCTACCATTGGCCTGTAGCCCCTCACTGGAGTCATAACCTATTTCTATTCCCAATTAACTTTAGGATATTAGTGTTTAGGATATTTGAGACAGCAGATAAGAGGCTTTCATCTTTCTGGTGGCTTGGATCACATATTCCATGTGCCCTTGCCACTTGTCATGCTGATGAAACAATATTCTTTATAACCCAACATTTCAGGGAGTTAGAGAAACAGTTGCGAAGTGTCAATATCTGAGCAAACTAAGGATGTATTCCTGTTCACAATGCAAAAAAGAGGCTAAACAAGGAATGAAACAACACAGAAAAGCACCACTGTTCAGTGGCAGAATAAATACTTTGAAGTTCAGAAAGTCATAGTACCTGGTACAAGTTGAACATCCCCTATCCTGAATGCTGAAATCTGAAACACTCTGAAATTCAAAATTGTCCACGTGGGTAGCTGAGATAGTTCTTTCTGATGGTGCAGTGTAAACAAACTTTGTTAAAGGTAAAGGTAGTCCCCTGACATTAAGTCCAGTCATGTCTGACTCTGGGGTGTGGCGCTCATCTCCATTTCTTAGCCGAAGAGCCAGCGTTGTCCGTAGACACCTCCAAGGTCATGTGGCCGGCATGACTGCATGGAGCGCCGTTACCTTCCCGCCGGAGCGGTACCTATTAATCTACTCACATTTGCATGTTTTCGAACTGCTAGGTTGGCAGAAGCTAGGGCTGACAGCGGAAGCTCACGCCGCTCCCCGGAATCGAACCTGCGACCTTTCGATCAACAAGCTCAGCTGCTCAGTGCTTTAACCCACTGCACCACCGGGGGCTCCTAAAAACAAACTTTGTTACATGAAGAAAAATATATTTAAAATATTGTATAAAATTACCTCTAGGCTATGTGTATAAGGTGTAGAGTCATAGTGTTGGAAAAGACCACATGGACCATCTAGTCTAATCCGCTGCCATGTAGGAAAAGCAGAAAGTACTCCTGACAGATGGCCATCTGCCCTCTGTTTAAAAACTTCCAAGGAAGGAGCTTCCACAACCCTCCAAGACAGAGAGTTCTACTGCTGAAACATAAATATCCATGAAACATAAATGAATGTCATGTTTAGACTTGGGTCCCATCTACAAGATATCTCATGATGGACATATATGAAAACATTCTTTAAAATATATATATCCAAAATCAAAATGAGTTCTGGTCCCAACCATTTCAAATAAGGTCTACTTAACCTGTATTTCCAGGCAGTGCTGGGAAAGACCTTGGAAAGCCACTGTCAGTCAATGTAAACATGACAGAGCTAGATCAGAGGTGGATAAATGTGGCCTTGCACTCCAGTTTCCATAGTTCTTCACTGTGGGTTAAACCAGTCCATATGGAGAGCCCACAATTACTCTTTCCCCTGAGCTAGATTGAACAGTGTTCTGTGACTCAAAAAAGGGCAGCTTCTTATATCCCAGCAGTATAAACAATGGTAAAAGAATTTCCTGTTCTAAGAATGAATGCCAGAGATGTCACATTTCCACCTTCATTTGCATTTTAGCACTTGCAGGGGAAATATCGTAAAATGTCACATTAGATTTCATTCGTTATATGACAAATCAAATAAAGTTTAAACCATCTCATGGCCAATGCTTCTTAAATGCCATTAAGAGCCATAGTAAAACCTCTGGTCATAATTTTCTCTGACTTTGCTTGTGACACTAATCATGTCCTGGAAGGTACTTATTCCAGCAACAGAAAAGCTGAGTGTAGGGAAACTGCATTTTTGGGACTTCACTTTCCAGAATCCAGCAATTGCCAAGCTGCCTGGTGGGTTCTAGGAACAGTGGACTATTGCTATCATATGGAGTTTGTATCAGGCATTTAATATTTGCCTTTTTATATTAGAATCCATTCTGGGTCCCCTTGGGGAGATAGGGCGGAATAATAATAATATTAATAATAATATTTATTTATTTATTTATTTGTTGTGTCAGGGCAACCAGTCAATTATATTACATTTCTAACAGAACAAAGCAAACAGACAGACAAAATACAAAATTTGTGAGTTTGGTAGTTGATTAAATGTCCTTTGACCAGTATCTGGCCACTTGGAGTGCTTCTGATGTTGCTGCAAGAAAGTCCTCCATTGTACATGTGGCTGGGCTCAGGGTGCATTGCAGCAGGTGGTCAGTGGTTTGCTCCTCTCCACACTCACATGTCCACTTTGTAGCCCCATTTCTGAAGGTTGGCTCTGCAACTTGTGGTGCCAGAGTGCAGTCTGTTCAGCGCCTTCCAAGTCGCCCAGTCCTCTGTGTGCCCGGGGGGAGTCTCTCATTTGGTATCAGCCATTGCTTGAGGTTCTGGGTTTGAGCCTGCCACTTTTGGACTCTCGCTTGCTGAGGTGTTCCACCAAGTGTCTCTGTGGATCTTAGAAAACTATTTCTAGATTTAAGTCGTTGATGTGCTGGCTGATACCCAAACAAAGGATGAGCTGGGGATGTCTCTGCCTTGGTCCTTTCACTGTTGGCTCCTACTTCCTGGCGGATGTCAGGTGGTACGATACCGGCTAAGCAGTGTAATTTCTCCAGTGGTGTAGGGCGCAGACACCCTGTGATAATGCGGCATGTCTCATTAAGAGCCACATCCACTGTGTTAGTGTGGTGAGATGTGTTTCACACTGGGCATGCATACTCAGCAGCAGAGTAGCACAGCGCAAGGGCGGATGTCTTCACTGTATCTGGTTGTGCTCCCCAGGTTGTGCCAGTCAGCTTTCGTATGATATTGTTTCTAGCACCCACTTTTTGCTTTAATAATAATAATAATAATAATAATAATAATAATAATAATATATTTTTGTCATGTCAGGAGTGACTTGAGAAACTGGTGTGAGAGAATAATAAGTTTCTTGGAATACCTCCTTTTCCCACAGAGACCAACATTAATGGATGCTAAAATCCCATTCTATGCAATGATGGCGAAGTTTTATAGGTTTTGCTTTTTGTTCTCCCCCCCCCCCCCCCCCCCGCCTTAGGCTGAGAATGAGTTATTCAGGGTTCTGATTCAGAAAATTGCATTGGACAGACTAAATCAGCTCTAGGTTCTCAGATATGGTATTCATTATTTCTTATGGGCGAGCAGATGAAGACTGACAAATTACATATGCTCTGTATCTGAAAAACTAGAGCTGATAGGGAAAAACTGGTGTCATTTTTGGAATCAGGAGTTCAAATATACAGAAACAGGTCTATCATTTGAGGCATCAAAATGTGTGCTGGCCAGTGTACTCCTTACCATTGTTCTTGCTGCCCAGGACTAAAGGGAGCTGCAATTCAACAGTATGTGGAGAGCTATATTTGGACCAGTCCTGCAGTATTCTATCATTCCTCATTCACACTGTGTGGCCAGCAACATAAAACCCTTCCAGGACAAAAAAAGTAGACCTATGGTGTTGCCTGCTTTACATGGAACCCAAGAAAACAGATACTCAACGATGTCGAAATCAGGATCCATCCATACCTGCTTTCATATCTTGGCTCCAATCATTTGCTGCAATGATATAGTCTCAAGTAGGTCTGTTTCTGAATGGGGTCACCTGTACTTTTGTAAAGTATATCTCCCCACCATCATCATTCCCAAGCCTAACACAGATAACTCATGTTTATTATTGTATACATCCCTGCTGCAGTGCAACTTCCTCTCCTTTTGACTACAAGGGTTTCTTTAAGATCCCTTTTCTTCTCCAGTCTTTCCTTCCTTTGCTTAGAAGCTCAGCCTTTGTATATTAATTGAACACTAGCTCACAAAATCTATCCATGATACAAACTACTGAAGGAGCAGGCACTTCAAGTTTTATTATTCTATAGAAACAGAAATGTGTGTGTGTGTCTACCCTCCTCTTTCTCTCCCTTTCCCCCTCTGTGTATGTGTACACATGCTTGGTGCCAGCTAACACTTAAGCCAGTCAAAAACGTTAGGGTACTTATGCTTGTTGAATGAATAAAATACCAGGCATGGTGTTTAGTATTTCAAAACATTCACGGCATGATGGCAGCTGTTAAAACTGTTTCCTTTCTGCACCAGCAGTCTGCAGCAACTACATGTTCATGATGAATATTTGGAAGCAGAGGCGAATAGCAAAGCGGCAGGGGAAAACCTCCCAGAAATATAGAATGGAAGTATCTCTATTGCAGAGGCACACAAATTATGGTGTGACTCAGGCTTTCTTCGGGAAGCATTGCCTGATGTGTAGGTTGGATCCTTGATAATGTTTAGTACAGAGCTTGAATAGCATTCCCTTTTAAGACTAAATGCCCCAGAATACCCCTGTTATTGGCTGTGCTAGCTGGGAAGGCTGGGAGTTGTAGTTTAATACAGCAGATCTCAAAGTGTGCTTTGTGGAGTTCTTGGGGCTCCACGGAGCATACTGAGGGGCTTTGCACTTTTCTCCTCCCACTTACTCCTCCTCCAAACTTTCCCTTCTATTTTCGGTTCCTTCTTACCTCCCCTCCCTCACTCCAAAAGCATTTTTTCCTCTCCTCCCTTGCCCTCCAAAGCCCTTTTTCCTCATCCCCAAAAGATTGGCAGAAGGGAGTTGAACTAGATTTTTCTTGGGGCTCCATGAGAAACTTTTGCTTCAAAAAGGGCTCTGCAACTGAAAAGGTTTGGTTAAAAGAATATAATTTCATATCCACGAAAGTTAAATCCACATGAGAGCTATATCCCAGCTTCAGTATGCAGTATCCTGCACAGGTTTGACCATATTAAGGTTATGCTTGCTCATTTTAATCTGAATTGATGTTATCAAATAGCGGAGGGATATATCCCATGGTTTAAATGCTACCTTGTGTTAAGGTCTCACACTTTGTTGCTGGTACTGAAGAGCCTAAAGCAGGCATGGCCAAACTAAGGCTCGTGCGCTGGGGAAGGCCCTCTGGATGCTTATGTCCAGCCCTCCAAATTTCCCCCACCTTTTAGGCATAAGGATGCAGTGGCCCTTCACATCCTTGTGCCAAAAGGACAAGGAATGAAGGCATAGGGTGATTGGGAGCTCTCTTGAGTGCTCTCACTCACCATGTGCCTTCCTCGGGCCGTCTTCCTGGCATTAGGATAAGGTGAGCGACCCTGTCCTGATGCCAGGAGGAGCCAAGCCATGGTGAAGAGTCCAGCTGAGGGTGAAGAGACTCCAAAGCTGCCTCGCCTGCCACCTGCCTGTGCCTTCTCCTAGCATCAGGACAAGGCGAGGCCCCATCCTGATGCCAGAAGAAGCCCAGCCCAGGTAAGGAGACAAGAGGTGGGCAAAGCAGCTCCAAAGCTGCCTTGCCCGCCATGTGCCTCTTCCTTCTCCTGGCATCAGGATGAGGCAAGGCCTTGTCTTGATGCTGGCAGAAAGTAGAGGCAGGCAGGGGCTGAGACACCGCCAAAGCCTCAGCCTCCTCCCATCATAAAGATGGGTTGAGCAGCCACATTCTTATAACGGGAGTAAAGCCTAAGATCCACCCCTGCCACCACCCCCTGGCCTTTCCCCACCCCTGCAACTTCTACACCCAGCCCAGCCCGGCCCTGCCCCTAGCCCCGCCCCTAGCCCCACCTCCTCCCAGACCCACTCCAATCTCCTTCTCAACCCAGCTCTCTCTCCTGGCCCAGCCCTCCTGGCCAGGCCCACAATGTAGCCCCAAGGCAAAAAAGTTTGCCCATGGCTGGTCTAAAGTGTCAAGACAGGAAATAATTATCTATGTAATTTTTTTTAAAAAAATTGCTAACTCCCTGTATGAAGACAAAAACTCGGAGTACCCTTTGGAATACAATTTACTATACAGAATGGCATACAACCGCTCACCACAGTGTCTCATGTGTAACTGAATAGCCTAGGCAAGTATGAACCTTTCACTGGTTTTCAAGGTTATCCCCCAACCCTCCCCACTCGAGGGAGGTTTGTCCTCAGCCAATAGGAGAGCATTGGTGCTGATCCAGTCAAGAGTGGTTGCATAAAAATATGCTATAGAGAAAAAACTTGACATGATAAAAGAAAACCAACTGCAGTTATGAAATCAGAGTACCTATTTAAGTCTAAAGTAGCTGAAAAATCAAACTCAGCAGGAATCATGTTAAAAATTGGATATTGTTCCATTATCCAGGTGGAGGCCACCAGGGGGCACTCGAAAGAGAGTCCATTTTATTGGGATGGAGGATGGGTAGAAGAAATAAAAGCATTCCCCTCTATTTTCCTGTTTTTCCCCCCACCCATGTCCCCATCATGGAAACAGTCCTTCTTTATGATATGGGAAGCGGGGAGGGGGCATAACAAGTGAAAATAGGGGAAATGGTTTTCCTCCTTCAACTCCCTGCCCCATAAAATGGACTATTGTTTTCTCTCTATCACCCCCTTGTGGTCTCCATACGGATAATGGAACAGTACCAAAAATTGTTCTCCAATTTTATCGGCTTTGATGATCTGGATTATGTGGTAGTGTAGATCCAACCTGAGCTGTGGTAGTTAAAGTGATGTCAAACTACTTTCATTCTACATTGGTGGTGCATCTTAAGAAACCAGTCAATAATTCTAAAGTGCATTGGGACAGTTTGATGCTAAATTGAAAAACTGTCTGCCAACAATAGGTGGACTAATCTGGTTACCCAATAGAAGAGAAAGAGGTCACACAACACTTTAGGGATCATCTGGGAAATATGCCCAAGCACATTATATGTTTGTACTGTTATTATTGCAGAGTGGTAAACAAAATACTTCTGAATGATGACAGTGGTGAAGCAAAGAGCAAGTTCTAATCCTGTAGCATTCCTCCCGGGCATTGCTGTTAATTCCTCCTTTGTGCCTCACTACCCTCACAAATTATGTCTTTTAATAGCCACCCCTCATTTCGAAATTCAGACAACCACAGCTCTGTTTGCTTACAGTGCTTTGCTTATTACAGTAGTATCACTGGGAGGGGTGCAAGAGGTGCACACTCACCAAAATATGGACTTAAAATTCCTTTTATTAAATTTAACAAAAAAATAATAACTTAAGCTTTACCTTATTTGTCCTGTAAACATACCACGAAGGCTAAAACTCCCTATTAATTCACCTTGTGAATCCTCTAATGTGCATGTGCTCCAGTCAGAGCTGTCATTGTTATCCCATTACAATGACACATCAAATCATGTGTTTCATTTATCTCTGTGTGCTACAAGCATTCACAACTAATTTTACAGTCACTGAGTTTGTTACATTTTCTAATATATTAGATACAACATTGTGGTATGGTCTAATGTGGGAGGAGGTCATAGTGGTGCCCCCAACCCTAATGACGGCACTAGATTATGATGGACAATAATTTCACTCTGAGCAAAAAGCAGGCATGATTTCCCCATCAGACATCCATGCTTTTTTAAAAAATCTCGGCTCTTGTATATTTCCTAGTTATATAAGGCTGATAAAATATGCAGCAATCATTCATCTAGTGTATTTGAGGGAGGCCTCACATTGTTTACATTAAAGAGGGTGTGAGAATAAGGAAAGCTGAATTTCGCACTTCCCTCTCCCATTCCCTTCTTCTGTTCATCCTCTTATATTCCTTCACTTCATTTACTTCTCTCCTCAGCCCGGGTTCCCACTAGCATTACATCCAACCTATAAGGAGAGAGAAAGAGCAAGGCATGCAAACATACACATGTCCTCCGTGCTCTGTTTTGTGTGTAATTGGAAGACCTGTAACCAATCTAAAAGGACCCTTTGGTCGTGATTCAACCTTCAGCCTACTACAGAGAGCATAGAGACAAAAATTGAGTGAGAAGAGGACAAAGGGCAGTTCTGGGTTTAACCTTTCACTCTAAAAGACAAATGAAAAGCAAAAGACAAATGAAAGCAAGGTGAATTTGAAGTGATACTTCCTGGTCCTTTGGAAAACAATGTGTAAATGTTTCCTATTCACTTTGAAGTCATTATATCATTACAACAATGTAAGAACAGTGAGTCACCTACCCTACTAGCTCTAGCTGGGTTTGATCTGTCCTCCATTCTTTATAACTGTTCCTCATGTTTAAGCAACAAGGTGAGTGAGAGAGTGGGTGTAGCCCTATATCACTGAGCTAGGAAAGTGCACTTTTAAATGCGTTAATCATACTTTTAGCCCTCGGATTCCAGACATAGTCAAAAACAGCAGTATGATGAACAACTAAGTGACAGAAACAATGAAGATTTTGAGACCAATGATGACTCAGTTCATAAGGGATTTGATCAGCACAAGTTGAACAATTTGGCACAAAATGTGGGACTATCCAAAAAGGCTTCAGAACTCCTAGCATCAAGACTGCATGAGAATAACTTGGGGAAAGATATAAGCATAATGTTTATCTCAATATGTATATTTGGTAGCAGAACTTTACTATTTATAAACAGTTTGACTTACAATAACAATATATAGTCTTTGTGGGAGTAAAAGAATTCTAAATAAATATTTTTTCTTTATTTTCCTTTGTATGTACATTTTGTATGATTTTTTAGAACGAAGAGAGAGAATAATGTACGTTAAAAAGTTGACATGATAGAAAAAAGTGGGGTCATTTTTGGATTCAGATGCTAAAAGTTAGTAAAAAACAAGTGTAAGATCTAACTCAATAAAATTGTGTCTCCCATTATCTCCTTTCAACTGGATTATATGATTCTACACTGTGATATAATCCAGTTCAAAGCAGACAATCTGGATTTTATATGACAATGTAGATCCGGCCCTGATGCTATGGAATCCCAAAATTTGTAGTTCTTCTGAATGAGAGAGCTAAATATCTTGTAAAACTATAAATCCCCAAAACTATGATTATTTCAAATCCATTGGTTGTTGGGTTGATGGTTGTTTTTATATTCTGTGATAATGCTGTTGTTTTATTTTGGTTTTTATGTTGTTGCTTATGTATTTTTAATGTGTTATATTTTAACTATGCTGATCAGGCTTGTTCCCATGTAAGCTGCCTTTTGTCGGGGAGATGGAAGCTAGGTACAAAAATAAAGTTGTTGTTATTATTATTATTATTACACAAAGCCACAGTATGTCACAGCAAATGAGATGTATATGCTGGATGATGATGATGATTATTATTATTATTAGAAATATAACAAGGTTAGTACACAGCAAACAAAAGCACTATGCTGGCTGTTGTGTTGGATCACATGTTGGACACTTCCCGAATGTCTAGGACTGTGTGATGTATCAGCGAATAATGCATGCAGATCCCAGTAAGGTGGCCTTTTGCAGATGACAGATGGTAATTTTGTCAGTGCCGATTGTATTTAAGTGCAGGCCAAGGTCTTTAGGCACTGCACCCAGTGTGCCAATCACCACTGGGACCACCTTTATTGGCTTGTGCCAGAGTCTTTGCAGTTTGATCTTTAAATCCTCATATCGTCAATCTGAATCCGGAAGTCACAGAGTAGTTTAATGTGTTTATCTTCTGTAACTTTTTCAGGCTTGTGGTCCCACCAGTTCTTTGTTGCAGGCAGATGGTATTTGTGGCACAAGTTCCAATTAATCATCTGAGCAATGGTGTTATTCCTCTGCTTGTAGTCTGTCTGTGCAATCTTTTTGCAGCAGCTGAAGAACAGCTGTGATCTTTTGTTTCATCTGCTTCCTTGCAGAGTCTACACTTATTATTATTATTATTATTATTATTATTATTATTATTATCTCCCATAATTCTACAGCATTGAGCCATGACAGTTAAAGTGGTGTCAAACTGCATATATTCTATAGTGAATATGTGCCCTTAGAAAGGCAATTAATAGCTGTAACACCCCCATGCAACATACCACACATACAGATCCCACCCTTCCTTCAAGGAGAAATGCTACAGGGATTACATTAGATGACAAATCAGGTTGAAAATCCCCATGAGTTTCACCAAAAATACTCATCTCTCGTCTATTCAACTATACAATCAGATTTAATGAGACATCTTGATCTAGCCAGTTTCACGGCTGGGCTAAAAACAACAACTACAGACCTGATTTTTTTCCTGCTTGCTAGATAACCTGTTTTTGTTGTGATGTGTTTAGTCAACTTTGATTTGTGGCAATTCTATCCTAATTTTTTTTTGCAAGATTTAATCAAAAGGGGTTTATCAACACTTTCCCAAAAGGCTGAAAGAGTGTCCTAGGTCATCTAATGACTGCCATGGTTGAACAGGGATTTGAACTTCGGAATCTAATCTAACACTAAATCACTATGTACCACTTGGTCTAATTAGATAGATTACAGCTTTATTTCTCTTCCTGCCTTTCCAAACTCCATCTTCCATTGTGCTGTGATAAAATAACTCAAGCAAAAAGAACAGTAAATAATGTATACCTTTATTTCCCCTTTTTGCTACTTGCATTATTTTATCATAGTAGAAAAGAAGTTGGAAGTTAAAAGGTTAGGGCAGTTCATGGCAGGGTTACATTGACTTTCAAGTGCAGTAAGACCCCCCTCCCCCACTCCCTGCATGACAGTGGAGCCCATATCCATGGTTGCACTTCCCTGCATCCAGGGGGGAAAGGAGTCTCTCCATGAATTTGATAGATCTTCTAGGCTTCCCCCAGAAATAACAATACAGTTGTGTTGGAGGCAGGGGCGGCTTGTCCATTATGCGAAGTAAGCAGTCACAGAACACTTTTTTTGCCAGGGGCGCAGAGGCGCCTCTGTAAATGCCCCTCGACTGCCACTTGAGGAGCGCCCCCTCAGCTCACAACAGCCCTAGCAGTCTGGGGGAGCCTTGGCTTTCTTGCCTCGTTGCCAGCAATCCTCTTCCCAAAAGGGCCGGGCCCTTGAGTCTCGCCTAGCCCCTCTCGTTCCTGCTCCACCCAGCCACCGTTCTCCGCATTCGATCTCTCTCTCGGTCCCAATGGCTGAGGAGAAAGTCAGGAGAAGAGGTGACTTTTGGTGCACACGCTGGGGTCTTCAGGCACGCCTCCAGACCCAAAGCAGGCCAGGCAAGGGAGCAAATGCGGCAAGGTGAACTATTACTGGGATGTATAGTTCACCTACAACCAAAGAGCATTCTGAACTCCACCAAAGATGGAATTGAACCAAATATGGCACACAGAACTCCCACGACAAACAGAAAATATATATCAATGATTGGTTGGGGGGGGGGGGGGCGCCAAAATACTGTTTGCTTACCGTTGAAAATTACCTAGGGCCGCCTCTGGTTGGAGGATCTAGTAAATTTCTAGGGATGCATCAACACTGTAAAATTGATGCAGTTTGATACTGTATGCACCCTAGGTCCTCCAGACCAAATCTATGGTATACTGGGACTGGAAGCCAAGTAATTTCATGGTGTTTGGTTGTACCTGTGCTTTGATGTAACTGCTGTCCAGAAGGGAACATATCCCCTACAAATACGAGGGTCTTACACACACACACCTCTATCTATCTATCTATCTATCTATCTATCACACTGTAGTTCTATGCAGAAATGGTTATTCTCTAGTTAGATCCAACAATGGTCAAAGTTGGACTCTCAAATGTTATTGGATTACTAATTTCAGTAACCCTCACCAAAATCTTGAGATTGGAAATTATCTTGTCTGGGGTCTTGAGGTTGGGAACCTCTAGTATGGTCCATTTGAGGTCCTATCTACTCTTCCATATAATCCAGTTTCTGAATGTAGATTATTTGCTTTAAACTGGATTATATGGTAGTGTCAATTCATTTAATCTAGTTTATATCATATAATCTGCATCCAGAAACTGGATTACATATGGTCAGTGTAGATGAGGGCCTCAGAACTCCATTTTGCCAGACATCTATTTAGAAATCATAGAATCAAAGAATCAAAGAGTTGGAAGAAACCTCATGGGCCATCCAGTCCAAGAAGCAGGAATATTGCATTCAAATCACCCTCCTCTGGACACATTCCAGCTTGTCAATATCTCTCTTGAATTGTGGAGACCAGAATTGGACACAATATTCCAGGTGTGGTCTAACCAAAGTGGAATAGAGGGCTAGCATTACTTCCCTAGATCTAGACACTATGCTCCTATTGATGCAGGCTTCTTTTTCCTTGCTTGTAAGTTGGTGCTTCTAGAGTAGCTTTTGCCTCCCTTAAAATTCAAGAGTGGAGTCTGTAGCGGTAAGATTGAAGTTAGTTTTGTATTTAATCACATTTGTTTTATGACATGTCGGACCAGATGTCACCATCAAAGCTGAGCAATCTTGCACTGAAGTTAAATATGCACTTTACGTTTACAGCTGTTTTAGAAAGTTAATTCAACAATGGCATGCAATGCCATACAGCCAATTGTAGGAGGATACTTGCATGCATTAGTCAATCATTAAACAGCATACATTAAGCCATAATGGAAAATCAATATGCAAGCATCAAGTGAACATGGTTCATGTTGAATTTTTCACATATATTTCAGATTGTTATTGTTGTCAGTAGAGTGGCAGTTAGTTGAATGCTCTGGAAATGTTTACCCTGCTTTTTCCTTGAAATTCATAAAAGTTTAATAATTTTGCAGCTTCTAACATTTTCACTGGGTGCCCTTTCCTAAAAGCATGGTTCTACTTTTCACTATGGTCACTCAGGGTATATTTTCACTATAAAATTAATGAAGGTTGACACAACACTTTAACTACCATAGCTCAATAATATGAAATCATGGGAGTGGTAGTTCAATGAAGCAACAACACTCTTTGTCAGATAAAGCTAAAGGCTATAAAACTACAACTCCCATGAATCCATCACATTAAGCCATGGTAGTGTCAAAGCACATTGATTTCACAGTGTAGGTGAACTCTTAATCTCTCAGAGATTAAGATGAGCTGGGGAGGTCCTGCTCTTGGTCCCACCTCCTTCACAGGTGCTCTTGGTAGCGATGAGAGACAGGGCCTTCTTAGTAGTGGCCCCTCAGCTGTGGAACTCCCTTTCTAGTGACACCAGGCAGGGCACCTCCCTTCTGGCCTTCAGAAAGAAAGTAAAGATGTAGCTTTACTTTACTGCACTATCCAAGCCTTTGGATAGTGCAATAAATGGATACGGAATATGTGCAATGATAACTGGAATGGCTCCGGATTAAATCTTGGACTGCGTGGTTTTAACAATTGGTATAATGTTTAGATGTTTTAATTTTTTTGGTTTTAATGTAAATGTTTAGTTTGATTGTATGTTGTTTCTATGGCATTGAATTATTGCCTATGTGTAAATACTGCTCTGAGTCCCCTTCGGGGTGAGAAGGGTGGGGAATAAATATGGTTAATTAATTAATTGCCTTTCTTTTCACTCTATCTAGGACAACATCTTCCAATGTCGAATTTCAGATATGCCAAGCAATATATTTCTCACCTCCCATCTGAAAGAGACAAGGGATGAGCTCCAAAATAACGGGAGGGTGCCAAGTTGAGAAGGGGCTATGTTAAGCACCCCTCTGTTCATGCATCCATTCATGAAAACTTACGATGTGACATGGAAAGAAGCCATAACAAAATGGGCAACCTTTGGTAGAAACAAGCACATTATCAAGAAAAGAGACAAATAAAGGAACGATATGATTAGAAAAGAAAAGTGAATGCTATCAGAAAAACAGCTTGTTGTAGTTAGAAGTGTTTCCGGGAGAATTGTGGGTATGGAGAGACTGCAACCTTGCCAACGTCTCTTGCTTTTGCCATCTAGCTATACAGCCAGCAGAAAAACAAATGCTATTTCGTCAAAGATCCTATTTTTGTAATGCTTCTGTTCTGGCTTTACTTAAATGCTTTGCTGATTTGCTCAAACTGTGATGGAAGCTTCTTTGAAATTCTCTTGCTTCTCGTTCCCATTTATACCATCGCAGTTGTTTGAGGGAGCACAGTTGTGGTGTAAACACAGTGGCGACTTCCTTCCAGAAATCGAAGCAGCCTGCTATACTGCTCAAGGGCTGTGGCAAAGAGAGTGCAGTAGCAAAAGCGAACAAGGTCTGCTGCAGGATGGGAGGAGGGCTTAAATCAACACTGGTTTAAATCAAGATGACATTTCTTCCCAGATCAGCAGCAGGCAGTATTCTACTCACCTTTCTCTGGCAGGGACATTAAATCATCCCATTGTTCACTTCAGCGTCATTGTCAAGGTGTTCAAAGGGGAAATATAGGAAGCAATTACCGGTGATACAATAAGGATTGCCACTTTGGGCACAGTCAACGAATGCTCTAATGGGGAATGAGTGGACCTAAAGCTGTTGGGGGACTACATCCAACATCAGCCCTAATCAATGCAGTGAATCGTGAGGGGTGATGGCATTAAGGTTTTGTATATCTTAGGCACTCTTGTCAGGCATGTAGCCAGGGGGGGAGCTCGGGGGGCTTCAGCCCCCCCCCCCCCGAAATTTTCATGGTGGCTTGCGAAAAGGCCTTATTGGTGCATTATTTAAACTGTTATGTTTATTCATATCATGATCTGATCACCATACTCAATATATCCCATATGCATGGGGGTATTGGGGTAATGATACAAAAGGTTTGCTAGGCTAGACCCTCTTTCACTCAGACTCAGCCCCCCCCCCAAAACTCAGCCCCCCCCAAAACCCCCCCTGAAAAAAATTCAGCCCCCCCCCCCCCGAAACGAAATCCTGGCTACGGGCCTGACTCTTGTATTCGACTCTCCACTTCACTCTGATGCACCGCTAGGGCTTCAAAATGTGCATAATATATCCATTAAAACATGAAAGTCAAAGTATCTTTACTTTGAGTTTTCCTGTACATCTATATTTATAAAAATGCTCTGCGCATAATTAGTACCTTAACAACAAAAGAACCAAAGAACGAAATCACACCAAATTTGGCAACAAAACGTATCACAACACAAGGAGTGACCACCACTCAAAAAATTATGATTTTGTCATTTTGGAGTTGTAGTTGTTGGGATTTATAGTTCACCTATAATCAAAGAGGATTCTGAACTCCACCAATGATGGAATTGAACACTGCAAGGGTTTGGTGGGCATTGACGTTGGGTTTTGGAGTTGTAGTTCACCTACATCTAGAGAGCACTGTGGACTCAAAGAATTATGGATCTGGACCAAACTTGGCACGAATACTCAATATGCCCAAATATAAACACAGATGGAGTTTGTGGGAAATAGACCTTGGCATTTGGGAGTTGTAGTTACTGGTATTTATAGTTCACCTACAATCAAGGAGCATTCTGAACCCCACCAACAACACAATTTGGGCAAAATTCCCACACTGAACCCTCATGACCAGCATAAAATACTGAGTTTTCTGGTGGTCTTTGGTGATTCTTCTGACACCCCCTTGCAACCCCCCCCCCCAGGGGTCCCAAACCCCAGATTGAGAAATGCTGCTTTAATGCCACCCAGTCCAACTCCCTTCACCAGAGCAAGAAAACATAAAGCCCTCCTGACAAAGAGCCATCCAGTCACACACACACACACACACACATGTTTATGACAGATATAGTACCATAGATTTGAAAGGGACCTCTAAAGAAGGACAATTATATGTTGCATGTTCCAGAGTAGGCAAACCAGACAAAAATTCTCTGTTTGTTTTAAATGACATCATAACTCAAAATCCACTGGAGGAATTGCCACTAAATTTGGCCACAAGTCACCTACTAACCCAAGGAGTGACCATCACTCAAAATTTTCATTTTGTATTTTGGTAGTTGTAGTTGCTGGGATTTATAGTTCACCTATAATCAAATAGCATTCTGAACTTCATCAACAAGGGAATTGAACCAAACTTCGCACCTTGAATTTTGGAATTGTAGTTCACCTCCATCCAGAGAACACTGTGGACTCAAACAATGATGGATCTGGACCAAACTTGACAGGAATACTCCATATGCCCAAATGTGAACACAGATGGCATTTGGGGAAATAGACCTTGATATTTGGGAGTTGTAGTTACTAGGATGTATAATTCGCCTACAATCAATGTTCACCCACACAGCAACGCGTGACAGGGGACCGCTAGTTTTTTTATAAACTTGTTTTCATAGACCTTAGGCACTGTACCTGAAATGTCTAATTGATAAGACAATCCAAGACAATGGGGGTGCAATCCACCAACATCTAGATGACCACATATTTATCACCCCTGTCTAAAGGCATGTAGTGCTGAAAGATTAGATCTGTGACAGAGGATCCATATTGTAGAATTAATGCATTCTGATACTACTTTAACTGCAATGGCTCAAAACAATAGAATCATGTGAGTTGCAATTTGGTGACCAGCAATCTTATGACCTCATCACATGGACCCCCACCCTTTTTGTGCCATTTTGCCAGCCTCTTGAATGGTAATGTTTCCTCCAACACACGGGGAAGTGTTGCCAAAGACAAGCCTTCCCATGTTAGGAAGAAAGCATCCCATGAAGTTTCCACTCCATTTGGGGGCGGGGCTTCAACAGAAAGTCCAGCAACATTGTGTGATGGGCAGTGTGCCCATCCATTGCTTGAATGTACCTTTAGCATACCAGGATGATAAAGTTCCTAGGCAGAAGAGGCTAAAAACTATGTAGAACTGCTGCTACCATGGTTCCATGGCATTCAATCATGGGAGTTAAAATAGTATTAGACTGCATTAATCTAACTCAGTGGTTATCAAACTTTTGGGGGTCCCCAGGTGTTTTGGCCTACAACTCCTAGAAATCCCAGCCAGTTTAACAGTTTTTAGGATTTCTGAGAGTTGAAGGCCAAAACATCCTGGGACCCACAGGTTGAGAATCACTGATCTAGTTAGAGGTCAACTGTGATCAACAGTGCTACAGAATTCAAAGAGGCATGAATGGAGGGTGAAAGGGAGAAACATGCCAAGCAGAAGGCACAGCAAGCCAACCCTGATCAGGATTGCCTCCCATCTGGAAATTGATGCCCTCAACTGTGGAAGAACATGCAGATCACAAATAGGGCTCCACAGTCACCGATGTATACAGTGCTATGACACTATACTTGAAGGCCATCATACTTGGACAATAAGGGATCGCCTAAGTAAGTAAGTAAGTATGTAAGTAAGTAAGTAAGTAAGTAAGCAAGCATTAATTTACAAGATAGATATATCTAGAGAAAGAAAGAAGCCTTATTATCTTTCTTCAGATTAAATGCTCGTCCTGCACATTGATCAACAGTGAGATCATTAATCAACAAACACCTCAAGCTACTGATCAACCTATTACACATAATGACTCAGTTTAGACTAGGAATGTAAATCTTTGTATATTTTGGTTTTGCATGCAAGAAGGGAAAATTCCAGAAGCTTTCTCCATACTGTTGAGAGCATAATATTTCTTCCACATTTTGATGACTTTGTCATTTGTTCAAAACCCATATTTTTCATAGAAATAATATATTGAATGAAAAATGTTTTTATGTAAATGATTTTTTTTCACAAAAATGTCCTTGATGGGATGTCAATGTGTTAAGATACCCTTTTTCAACCAGTCAGAAAAGGCCTATGAGTATTCTTTACATTTCTAGTTCAGACCTATTTCTGTGATGAAGAAAGTATAATAACAGTTTAGTACAAAGTCTCCATTGACAAACTATGTCTTGAAAGTGGAAAACAAAGCTGAGTCAGAAACTGCAATTTGGATTCAATTAAAAAAAACACAGTATTTTCCTGGGATTTGGCACAGTGGTTGTTGGCATGGTACCACTAAATTGATCCAAAGAAAGAAAGAGAGAAATATAAAAAAGAGGATGGAGGAACAAAATGGACAATATTATTTTGAATTTCTTAATGACAGGATGAGACAGGAAGAAGCTGTGCCTCCCCCTTTTTTGTTGTTTATTCGTTCAGTCACTCCTGACTCTTTGTGACCTCAGGGACCAGCCCGTGCCAGAGCTCCCTGTCGGCCTTCACCACCCCCAGCTCCTTCAAGGTCAAGCCAGTCACTTCAAGGATTCCATCCATCCATCTTGCCCTTGGTCTGCCCCTCTTCCTTTTTCCTTCCATTTTCATCAGCATCATTATTTTTTCCAATCTTTCCTGTCTTCTCAAGGTGTGACCAAAGTACTTCATCTTTGCCTCTAATATCCTTCCCTCCAGTGAGCAGTTGGGCTTTATTTCCTGGAGGATGGACTGGTTTGATCTTATTGCAGTCCAAGGCATGCTCAGAATTTTCCTCCAGCACCATAGTTCAATAGCTTTTATCTTCCTTCACTCAGCCTTCCATATGGTCCAGCTCTTGCATCCATAGGTTACTACGGGAAATACCATTGCTTTAAGTATGTGGACCTTAGTTGCCAGTGTGATATCTCTACTCTTCAGTATTTTATCAAGATAGGTCATTGCTCTCCTCCCAAGAAGGAAACATCTTCTGATTTCCTGACTGCAGTCTACCTCTGCAGTAATCTTTCTAACTAGAAATACAAAGTCTGTCACTGTCTTCACATTTTCTTGCACTATTTGCCAGTTATCAATCAGTCTGGTTGCTATAATCTTGTTTTTTTTAATGTTTAACTGCAACCCAGCTTTTGCACTTTCTTCTTTCACCTTAGTTAGAAGGTTCCTTGACACCTCTTCACGTTCAGCCATCAAAGTGGTATCATCTGCATATCTAAGGTTGTTAATGTTTTGTCCAGAAATTTTAACTTCCTTTTGCCTTTCCTTAACTCCTGTTTGGGGAAGAAGGGGACAACTTTGGAGAAAAGAAATAAAGAGCAATGTTTGTTTGTTTTTTTGTCGTGTCAGGAGCGACTTGAGAAACTGCACGTCGCTTCTGGTGTGAGAGAATTGGCCATCTGCAAGAACGTTGCCCAGGGGATAATGTTGATAATAGAGTTTGGGCTTAAGTCACAGATGATTCCAATATGTTGTCCTTCTAACAGTGCATCTACATTGTAGGATGGATGCAGTTTGACACCATTTTAACTTCCTTGTCTCAATGTTATGGAATTATGGAGTTGTGGTCTGATGAGACTACAGCTCCCATTATTCTATCACAGCCATGACAGTTAAAGTTGGATCAAACTGCATTCATTTTACAGTGAGATGCACCCCAAGCTCTTCCAAATCTCAGAATATTATCAAACGAGTATGGTAATGTGTCGAGGTTGAAGTTCTGTTTATAAAAATTGTATTTGGGATCTTGTTTATTTGGATAGATCTGGCATTGCATAGATCTGGGATTGTAAAGCATGTAAGAGTATAAGCCCTGATGACTTCCCTCATATGCTCTTTACTTGATTTCCCTGGCCTGCTGAATGATCAAAGCTATGTTATTGGAAAGGGGCTAAGAGCCAGCAAGATGACAAGGAATGGACAGCTAGAGGTCTTCGGAGAGATTTTCAAAGCACAGCTTCAGACCTTGTGATGTAAATAGTTAGGCCAGAACTTTCTGGCACAAAATATGCCACTCTGCTTTGGATGCAAACAGCATTCAATATGCCAAAGGGAAATGAATATGTAGGAAAGAGAGAGGGCTGGCTTATTCCCTTCTGGCTTCAGATTCATCTGCAGTGAATCAGATTCCATGCCTTTATTCAGCTATAAATGGAATCAAAACAGCAGCTGAGCCAAGATTCATCTACACTAACTGCATACTCCAGAAAAATCAAACATAGTCAATAATGTCAATTAATAATTATATCAGATGAAAACAGTCCACCACCTCTTTGTTATGGACTTCTTTTCTATATGAGGAGTATTTACTGGTCTTGGGGACAATTTCTATCCCCCAACTTCACTGCCTATTTTCCCAATCAAACAACAGGCCAAACATAATGCATCCTATTAGCAAATGAAATTAGGTATAAAGCTAATGAATGATAAATGAGCCTTTCACTGATATAACAAACAGACCAGTAGAAAGAGAACGTTTGTCAACAGCTTTGGTAAAATTGCTAGGAGAAATGTGAAAAGGTTTTCCCCAATATTCAACATCAGCTACATTTATGCATGCATAGTTAAGTAGAGTCTCCTGGCCAGATTCTCAACTTTCCATCTTAACAGCCAGTGGCTGAATTAGGCAAATAATATGTTTTTCATCTGCCAGTTGGTGCAAGAAGAATGACGTTTCTGAATCCCTCCCACCAGTGAGTTGTGGCTGCAGCAAGGAATTGTGACACAAGCCACAGCATTGCTTGCTGGTGAGAAGAGACTGGATCCATCATCCTTCTTGCATACCAATCAGTAGTTGAATAGACCTCCTCTGTCTAATCTGCCCGTCTGCTGTTAAGGTGGGCTGGGGGATACCTTTATATAGTCTTAGAACAGTGTTTCTCAACCTTCCTAATGCTGTAACCCCTTAATGGAGTTCCTCATGTTGCGGTGACCCACAACCATAAAATTATTTTCATTGCTACTTCATAACTGTAATTTGCTACTGTTATGAATTGTAATGTAAATATCTGATGTGCAGGATGTATTTTCATTCACTGGACCAAATTTGGCACAAATACCCAATATGCCTAAATGTGAATACTGGTGAGGGGGGAGGGAAGAGAGATTGACTTTGTCCTTTGGAGTTGCAGTTGCTGGGATTTATAGTTTACCTACAATCAAAGAAAATTCTGAACTCCACCAATGATGGAATTTAGCCAAACCTGGCACACAGAACTCACATGACCAACAGAAAATACTGGAAGGGTCTAGTGGACATTGGCCTTGAGTTTTGGAGTTGTAGTTCACCTACATCCAGAGAGCAATGTGGACTCAAACAATGATAGATCTGGATCAAACTTGGCACAAATACTCAATATGCCCAAATGTGAACACTGGTGGAGTTTGGGGAAAATAGACTTTGACATTTGGGAGTTGTAGTTGCTGAGATTTATAGTTCACCTACAATCAAAGAATATTCTGAATCCCACCAGTGATAGAAGTGGGCCAAACTTCCCACACAGAACCTGCATGCCTTGAAGGAACTTGCTGGCACAAGCCTCCCTCCAGCCTTGCATGCTCTCCCTTGCCTGCATATGCACATCATGCTACCGTGCGCCAAACATGCGTGCTCTCTCAGAAACAGCCCTTTCCTTGGCTGAGAGGCCAGCCAATCACAGTGGAGGAGGGCTTTTGGTGGGAGGATTCACCATCTGTTTCCAAAAAGGAAGAGAAGGACATACGGAGAAATCTTCAGCTTTCTCTGCCAAAGGGGTTCCTAAGAACATCAAAAATATGTGTTTTCTGATGGTCTTTGGTGACCCATCAGAAACCCCCTCACGACCCCTCCCCAAGGGTCCCAACTCCCATGTTGAGAAACACTGTCTAAGAATAAGAATATATATTCTTATTTAATGCAAACTAGTTCTTGATGTGTAATTCTAGGAAATAAATCAGTGGTCCTTATTACATCATGCAGTAATGCTGGACTATACCATTCAAAAGCTGCTTCTGCTGTACTAGCAAGGATAGTTCATTGTTGATGCTGTGTAGCATATCTTTACCATGTTTGCACTGTAACAGCACGATTAGCAGTTTTTTTCATATGCACTAATGCCGTTGTCATCACCGCATTTGCTTCACCTTACGCTTCATGATAATAACACTATTACGGCACAGCGTCACTACAGAGCATCCCCGTCTGCCCAAATCTCACATTGCGAGGAGTAGCACAGCAAAATAAACAGACTATGTCAACCCCCACCACTTTGATGCCTTTCTCCTGTGAAAAACAAAATGCCGTTGTGTTAAAAACGGCTTCATGTGTACTTATTAAGCCATAATAACACTATTACAACACAATATGATTACACTCCACCCATCACTGCCCAGATCTTGCATTATGCAGGGCAACACAGGAAAGAAAGGACTACCATGCTTGATATCTTTCACTGGTAATAAAACAAAAAGTGTTAACCATGTTAGTTAGTTGTTTCAGGTTGTCCTGTGCAAAACCTACTTCATTTGTACTCATTAAGTCATAAAAATACTATTACAGCATACTTTCATATTCCTATTACACTATTACCTTTAAATATATATATTTAAAAGCAATGCTATAATAGCAGCACTGTAGTGTTTGATACTTCAGGAGAGCATCAAAGAAATCTTTGGAAAACTCCTCCATACAGTAAGGACATCTGAATAGTGATTTTAAATGGACAATAGATCTGGATCACAGCATTATTGCGCTATAACAGCAAACCAACAGCAAACCATCCATTCATGTATCTATCTGGAAAGTATTTCAGGAGCATACACCACAGAAAACACATTTATTTTCTTCTATGTTTTTTTCCCTCCCCACCCAGGGAGGCTGAGGTTTTCTTGATGAATCTCAATGTGGAAGAAGCCAAGCAAACCCAAATCAGACCTACCAATCAGTTGCTCTTGCATTGAAGTGGTATGAAATATTCACAGTCAATCTGGCTGTGGAATTCATAAGAGAAAGAGTGTCTATCATTGACAGGTTATTTTTGCAATGAAAACAAAAACATAGTTCCTAATTACTGTACAGAACTAAAGCACAGAACCATGATGTGTGATAAACCTGAGGCAGGATCAAACCAAAGCTACTGCAATGCAGGATTCTAGATTGTACCTTTTTTCCCTTTAAAGTGAGAAAATCTCCAATTTGCAGCCGGTGAAGGTTTTTATATATATATATAAGGGTTAGAGTTAGAATAACATAATTCTGGAATTTTAGAGTAGGAGTAGAACTTGAGTCCAATTGTTGCACATTTTTGGAATTTTAAAATTAGGGCTGAGTTGGAACAACTTTGGGTCATCCTGAGAGTTTGGCTTATTGCTCCCATAATGCCTTACCACTGGGTGGAACTAATGGGAACTGTAGGATAAAACATTGAGGGGGACAGGGATGATTCCTCACCCTTGTACTGCAGATCTATGGCTTATCCTTTCATGACATAACTTCAGTAGGTGATAGTCCATCACTTCCTAAGCTCAATCTGTTCCTGTGTCCAACAGTTAACCTCTCAATCTTTAGCTGAAACTCATTTCTGTACTGTTCTATTATCTGGGCTGAGGCCACCAGAAAGTGAGAGGGAGAGAGAGAGAGAGAGAGAGAAAGATAGCCCTTTTTTGGGGGGGGGGGCAGAATGAAGAAAACCATTTCCTCATTTTCGTTGGTTTTTACCCCCTCTCTGCCTTCAAATATCATAAAAGGAGGATTGTTTCCATGAAAGGGGGGGGGGGGGGCATGGGAGAGAGGAATAACAGGAAAATGGGGGGGGGGGATGGTTTTCCACCAACCCACCCTCCATCCCCATAAAATGGACAATCCATCTCTCTCTAGCACCCCCTGGTGGCCCACTAATGGAACAGTACCCTTGTTTCCTTGCTGTTTCTATCAATTTCTGGTCCTGCCTTCTAGAGGAAAGCAAAACCTATATTCTTCACCTTCAAGGATACAGAAGACTCATTCAGATACCTGAAGGCCAGTCCCATCTCTCCCTTTAAACCATCTCTCTAAATCACATTTGCATTGTCATCTCATTTGACCTTTTTGAAGACTATGTGAAAGAAGATAAGCAACAAGAGAGACATAAGTTTTCTCTCATGCAAAATCCCCCAAATGAAATGAATGAGAGGATTCCACACCACTTCCCTGTTTCCCACTGAGACTTGCACAAGGTTTGGACACATTCAGACTGTTGAGAATTCTTCAGTGTTGCCACCAGAGGGCAATGGTGTCCAAACATTTACAGCACCTCAGACAAGCAAGACTGGAACAGGTCTATTCCCAATGGCTTATTTCAAAAGCCTGTCAATTCAATAACTTGGTTCTTTGGATAACCAATCACATCTAAGTGGGAAGATCACAAGGCAGATTATGATAGTATGTGTTTGTCAACAAGTGGAATTCAGAGGCTCCCTGCTTCCCAGAGACCTACTCTACATGCATAGCATGCAATCTGGAACTTTTGAAAACTCTCAAGTATAGTAAAAACCAATTTGTCCACAGACTCGATATCCATGGTTTCACTTACCCACACTCCAAAAATATATAGATATAGTCAAAATATAAGGTTTGCCCAGATATAGTCAAAATATAAGGTTTGCTGTTATACACAAATTCGAGTATCCATGGAGAGTCATGGAACGCATCCCCAATGAATATGGGGGTTATACTGTGAGTTTGCAGGTGGCCTGGCTCATCCTGGGATTGTTATGCGCAGAAAAGGGTTCAATATCTTCCAAGTAATTTCCTTCACCCCTTCAAAAAGGTCCTAGAAAGAAAGGGCATAGCTCTCTGGGAATTTTCTCCAGTACAGCTCTATGGCAGTGCATGATAAAAGTCATTCATTTCAGTACTATTTCATTGTCTGGGCAGAGGCCACCACGAGGTGTGAGAGAAAAGAATAATTCATTTTACAAGGGAGAAGTTGAAGGAGGATTTCCCCTGGTTTTCCTAGTTATTTCCCTTTCCCATGTCATAAATGAGAGTTGTTTCCACAATGGTGACGTGTGTGTGTGTGTGTGTGTGTGTGTGGGGGGGGGGATAATAGGAAAACAGGCAGAAATTATTTTCCTCCTTCAACCCATCTCCACTCCCATAAAATGAGCTATCCTTCTCTCTCTAGTGCCCCTTAGTGGCCTCCACCTGGATAATAGAACAGTACCTGCATTTTAGTAGAATTCACTATTATCCAGAGTGTCCTATTTCAGAGGTAACATCTTCTATGGATACGGGAGTTATACATGGTGTTTTAACTGCCAAGGCTACTTTGCCTATTTTTTGGTCATGTCAGGAGCGACTTGAGAAACTGCAAGTTGCTTCTGGTGTGAGAGAATTGGCCATCAGCAAGGACGTTGCACAGGGGATGCCCAGATGAATTGATGTTTTTATCATCCTTGTGGGAGGCTTCTCTCATGTCCCTGCATGAAGAGCTGGAGCTGATAGAGGGAGCTCATCCACCTCTCCCCGGATTCGAACCTGCGACCTGTCAGTCTTCAGTCTGCCAGCACAGGGGTTTAACCCACTGCACCTCCTTACTTTGCCTATGAACTCCTGGGATATTTACAGTTTAGGGAGGAACATTTGAAATCCTCAAATAGGGAGCTCCTCTAATACTGCTGACCAAACTATACAGACCCCAATTATGGCAGTGCTGTAATTGTTCAGTACGAATGTCCCACTGGCCTATTTAGTTCAGCATTCTGTTTTCATAATAACTATCTTGCATTGATTTGGTTTTTTTAAAAAAATGGAAAGGGAAACATGAAATTATAGGCTGACCTTGAGCATCTCTGATGAGTTATGGGTAAAGGAAGGCATCCTGCCCACAAACACACTTTCCTCCATAGATCAAGGGAAAAAACTGTTATTCAGCCATAATCTTTATTCACAGCATGCTTCTGAAGTGACTCCATATTTGTGCTTCACTTGAATAAGAGGCAGGCACAGTGTCTTGCTGATGCTCTGTCTAGCTCTGATCCAGATGGAAAGTGGGCTGGAAGGAGGGAGGGCAGAGAAACTGGAGTGACTATTCTAGCTGTGTAAGCTGACTCCTGCTGTCTGATTTCTGAGGATATTTGCCCTCACCCCAACACTACAGGCCAAATTCAGATGTATAAGACTGAGCAATTGAGAAATAACTGCCAGCTTTGGCAAGAGATCATGTTTCTGCCAGAGCCGACTACCAGCTTTTGTAGAATGCAAGTGAGAGAGGCAGAGGAAAAAATAAGGGGTTTTTGTCATTGCCTGTGGTTTGAGGTCTTCTTCAGTTGCAAGTATTGGGGGAACTGTGAGAGGGACTGAAAAAAAAAAGAATTAAATGCTAATTGGAAGTATACATATTATTCACTGCATACAGAACAGAAACTGGGGGATTCTTTTTAAGATGAATAACTAGTGTGATGTGTCAAAGCTATTTATGTGTGACTTGCCCAAGGTCACCCAATCAGTTTTCATGGTTAAACAGGGATTCAAATCTTTGTTTTCAGAGTCGTTGAACACTCAAACTACTATTATATTGAGATGTTGGCTCACCTTCAACTCAGTATAAGAAGTGAATCTTTGCCTGAGTGCTTTAAAAGAACAAGAAAAACTACTGGACTCTACTCAAACAACTTCAGCATTGGTTAGCTCCTTTAGTGTTGGAATTTACAATCCCAAGAGCAGAATACTACCTCATTAATATAAAAGCTACGAGATATCACAATATGATAGAAGCCAGAACAGGAAGATTTGTTCATACAAGTTCAGGGCTTTCTGTGGGTTTGCTTTTTTGGATATTCAACCATATTAGTGATCAAGTAGGGTTACCACCTTTTTCTTACTATACTGGTTACCCAATATGCAGGTAGCATATAGTCTTCTCTTAGCTGGG